>NC_069506.1:278057902-278337902 GCF_027579735.1 Bombina bombina | reverse complement strand
CCTCCCCAAATTGACTCAAATGCAAAAAGAGGCCCTAGATGAAACCTTTTCACTAGAAGAATTGCAATTAGTGATTAAGAATCTCCCTAATAAAAAATCACCAGGGCCAGATGGTTTCACATATAAATACTACTCAGTGTTCGCAGAGCAGTTATCTTTGCACCTCTTGCACTACTTTAACCCAATAGATCTTGCTCACCCCTTCCCAGATTCAGCACTAGAAGCCCATATTACTACATTATTGAAACCAAATAAGCCCCCAGACCTAACTACGAGTTATCGCCCAATCTCACTCCTAAATTCTGATATAAAGATGTATTCCAAATTATTGGCAAACAGGATTAACGTCTTGTTACCGGACCTTATCCACCTTGACCAAGTGGGCTTTGTGTTGGGAAGAGAAGCAAAAGACAACACGGTTAGGGCGCATAACACAATTTTTTTCACGCAAAACCGGAAACTCCCGCTAATCATGCTAGCTGTCGACACCGAAAAGGCCTTTGACCGTATTGCATAGGACTTCCTACAACTAACACTGCAAACAGTTGGATTCGGGGAGGATATAATCCAAAAAATATTTTCCCTATATACTTACCCAAGTGCGAAAATACTAATCAACAGTACTTTGTCCGACTCATTCAGAATATCTAATGGGACGAGACGAGGGTGTCCACTATCCCCTTTGCTATTCGCTTGTGTAGAGACTTTGGCGGTTAGAATTAGATCTCATCCTGGGATCGAAGGGGTCACAATACATGATCAAAATTATGTTATCTCCCTGTTCGCAGATGACATCCTATTTACATTAACAAATCCAGAAATATCCTTGCCCTTATTAGTGAAAGAATTTGACAATTTTCACACTCAATCAAATTTCCTAGTTAATATCCCCAAATCAGAGATCCTTAATATCACACTAGACCCTCAAAAAAAAAGAAAATAGCAGAGACACTCACCCCATTCAAATGGAACACGCAATCTCTTAAATACCTAGGAATCTTTCTCGCCACATTTATAGAGACAATACATGAACTCAATTATGAAAAGATTAAAAGAGAGATTATAAGAGATCTATCGAGCTGGAGATCCAAAAACCTATCTTGGTTAGGCCGTATCAACCTGATAAAGATGAATATATTCCCTAGAATCTTGTACATCTTCCAGACACTACCAATCCCCCTATCAGAAAAATATCTAAATTCACTACAACGAGCACTTAGTGATTTCACATGGCACAAGAAACATCCTAGAATTAATAAACAACTTATGTCCTTACCCAAAACACAAGCCTACCAAACCTAACTTATTACAGGTATGCAATATTCTTACAAAGAATAGTTGACTGGAATACACATGGAAAGCTTAAATGATGGGTGGGCATGGAGCAGAGAATTGCTCGAACACCAAACCTTAGCAGATATTGCTGGACATTCCCATCACAAAAATGTAATGATTCTTATATTAACCCCATGATATCAGAAACCTACACGATGTGGAATAAAATAATGATACATTTTCCGAATCTTTCTTCAAGACCCTCCCCGCTCACGTCCCTAATAGCACATGGTGAACTTGATCTAGGCCCAAGTATAGAGAGACACTGTTACCCTTCCCATATTAATGATTTCCCGGTATGCTGGCTCATACAAAACGAACAGATTAAATCACAAGCCGACCTAATACAACAAGGCTTTACCTGTCTAGCTAACTGGTTCACATATAGGCGTATTCATAGCTTTATTACTACTCACCGACAATCCCCAAATATGACTAGACCGTTAACTAACTATGAACAATTATGTGTTAGAAGCCCACCGATCCGTCACACACTATCAATGATATACAAGATATTAATCACCCCATTCCCAGGGCATCCCCTACCATATCTAGACAGTTGAGAAAATGATACAGGAATAATAATCCCACAACATACAGGCATGAAGATAGTTCAAACCACTCTGAAAACTTCCATCTCCACAGCCGCTATAGAAATCAACCTGAAAATTCTTCACAGGTGGTATTATACACCCCAAAAAATTCACAGATTATATCACAGAGCTAGCAATAAGTGCTGGCGGTGTGGCCAAGTTAATAGTGGCATAACTCATATGTGGTGGTGGTGCACAGTTATTCAAAATCTGTGGAGATCTGTTATTACTGAAGTGGAGGATATATTGGAGATTCAATTTCCGCTAGACCCTCTACTGTGGCTACTGAATAAACCTCCTAAGATAAGACACAGACCCTCTCTTAAATTATTTTTTATCATGTCTAATAGCATGAAGTTTTTAATAGCTAAAAATTGGAAATCAAAAGTCCACCCACAATTGAAATGTGGGTACAAAGAGTGTCTGAGTCGATCCATCTTGACCGGTGGTGTTGGGAATGGGGTTGAGAAAACAAAGTAGTCCTACAGCCTTTTCACTGACTTGTAGACAAATGACAATAATCAGAAGACACTTTTATTTCACATACAGATACATATAGAAATTAAGATGAAGTCACTCCTATATTGACGTGGGTTGCACCGGTCCAAAGTTAAATTGTTTTATTAAAATTAATTAGCTCAAAAGTTTCTATGCACAGTATTATGCTCTCTATGTATTATATATGGAGCTGCGTCTCCAAACGCTGTAACTTCCATTTTATATTTGACATAATAAAGATAATTTTCAAAAACAAAAAAAAATGCTGAAAGAGATCTAGAGAAAGGTAAAAATAAGAAATTAACCACGGTTGCTAGACACTTTCTAGAGTGAAATGCGTAAGCCAGTCTGACACACAGCACCCCATTGCTGCTCCATCTTGCTGTAACGCAATTTTCCTCTTTTAAAGATTTGAAATAAAGCGTGATTTTATTTTAGAAGATACGGTGGAACTTTGTTTCTTTCTCTACATTACCATAATGTAAAGCCAGATTTGAAATGCTGGATATTACAGTGATTTAATTTGGGCATACGTGGAGGGGACATTGAAAATGAACTCCTCAAGATAGAGAGCAAATGGATCTTCTGGTTACAAACCATGTCCCCCTTGGGGATAAATTAACAAATTAGTTACAGTGCCTTTTTGTGGTAACCTATTTGAGACCATAACCATGTATGTTAGAACTGAGAGGGACATTATTCCATCTAGACTACTTGGGTCTTTTTTTTTTCCTTTTTACTCAGAGGGTCCTAAGTAACCAATAGGGTAAATAGATCATGAGTATGTGTAAAACATCTGTATGTACTCAAAGAGATCCACTAGAGGGATCCCTTACACATCAATTAACCAACAATACAGTGTATCATCAATACAAATACTTAAACAATACAAATATTCACTAGGGAACCCTAATCTATGTGGGAATGTTTTAAAATGCATAAGAAATAAGAATCGAAACACTCTATGTGTTAGGTGCACTTTAGAAGACGAATGTTTTATGTAAGTCTTAGAAATCGTAATAAGGAGAATGAATTGCTAGAAAATGCCATTGAGGTTAACACACTATTCGTGCCCTTAAAGGGACAGTCTACACAAATATGTTTCTTATTTAAAAAGATAGATAATCCCTTTATTACCCATTCCCCGTTTTGCATAACCAGCACAGTTATATTAATATACTTTTTACCTCTGTGATTACCTTGTATCTAAGCCTCTGCAGCCAGCCTCCTTAGCTAAGTGCTTTTGACAGACATGCAGTGTAGTCAATCAGTTAAGACTCCTAAATAACTTCACGTGAGTGAGCACAATGTTATCTATATGACACATGTGAACTAGCACAGTCTAACTGTGAAAAACTTTCAAAATGCTCTGAGCTAAGAGGCGGTTTTCAACGGTTTAGAAATCAGTTTGAGCCTAGCTAGGTTTAGCTTTTCAAAAATACCACCAAGAGAACAAAGCAAATTTGATGATAAAAGTAAATTGGAAAGTTGTTTAAAATTGCATGCCCTATCTGAATCATGAACGTTTAGCTTTGACTTTACTGTCCCTTTAAGACAAAAACTCCTGCTAGAAATATTGACAAATTTTCTGAATATGTCAATACGAATGAGACACACAAGATTTACTCTTTTAGACATATAATAATTTTTGTTTAAAACCCCGTAAATCCTGAGACGGTATAACAACAATCTGGAGATAGTCTATGTCCAATTTTAAAAACCTATACATTTCTATGCCTTATCAATGATATATAATGAGCACACGTAATAAATATTGACAAAGATCTCTATTATATTTAGATATTTATGGATTTTGTGTGATTGCATAAATACACTTGAATTTCTACTTATGTTTGGAAGAAATAATGATGTAGTGTGACACGCGTTATGATTGGCCCAGGATTAAGGGTGTGTTCACATACCGAAGTATTGATTGGTGCCAACACCCCCTGCTTGACCCAATGAAACCCTTTAATTCCCTTGGTTAGAATGTCACTCAGCCCCCTCAGGCAGCAGTGCGACGAGCGCCGTGGTGTGTGTGACGTCACGGACGTCAGCACACACTGAAGTGTCCACCCGGTCCTAGCTCCTGCCTTCTGCCTAATAAACTCAAATGTACCTGGTACCAAAATGAAAATATCTGATGTGATAGCATTGCAAGCAGCTTAAGCTGGCATCATGATCATGATACTGATAGTATACACTGCACACTGCACAATAAATATAATAAATACAATATAAAATAATATACATAAAAAATAAAAAATAAAATTTTTAATATTTTTTTTTCCTGCTCATTTTTTTTTTCCTGCTCATTTTTTTTCCCTCCTCTGCCCCCTGGGGGTTCACGTGCAACAGTGCACATATGAAGGAGCCTCCACTGAGAGGGAGTAGGGAAATAGGGCGGTAGTTGGATGGGGAGGTTGGATCGAGGGAATGTTTTTTGAGGTTAGGAGTGACCAGTGCATGTTTTAGAGATGAGGGAAATATACCAATGCTGAGGGAGAGGTTGAAAATGTGTGTGAGTATGGGGGTGAGGATAGAAGAGAGGGAGGGGAGTAGCTGTGAGGGGATGCAGTCGAGGGGACACGTAGTGAGGTGGGAGGACAGTAAAAGGGCAGAAACTTCATCACTGTAGCACTGACTGTGCCTTTCATTTGCACTGTAGTACTGACTGTGCCTTTCATTTGCACTGTACCACTGACTGTGCCTTTCATTTGCACTGAAGCATTGACTGTGCCTTTCCTTAGCACTGTAGCACTGACTGTGCCTTTCCTTAGAACTGTAGCACTGACTATACCTTTCATTTGCACTGTAGCACTGACTGTGCCTTTCCTTAGCACTGTAGCACTGACTGTGCCTTTCCTTAGCACTGTAGCACTGACTGTGCCTTTCCTTAGAACTGTAGCACTTACTGTGCCTTTTATTTGTACTGTAGCACTGAGTGTGCCTTTTATTTGCACTGTAGCACTGACTGTGCCTTTCCTTAGCACTGTAGCACTGACTGTGCCTTTCCTTAGAACTGTAGCACTGACTATACCTTTCATTTGCACTGTTGCACTGACTGTGCCTTTCCTTAAAACTATAGCACTGGCTGTGCCTTTCATTTGCACTGTAGCACTGAGTGTGCCTTTCCTTAGAACTGTAGCACTGACTGTGCTTTTCATTTGCACTGTAGCACTGACTGTGCCTTTCCTTAGAACTGTAGCACTGACTGTGCATTTCATGTGCACTGTAGCACTGACTGTGCCTTTCATTTGCACTCTAGCACTGAGTGTGCCTTTCATTTTCACTGTAGTACTGACTATACCTTTCATTTGCACTGCAGTACTGACTGTACCTTTCATTTGCACTGTAGCACTAACTGTACCTTTCATTAGCACTGTAGTACTGACTGTACCTTTCATTTGCACTGTAGCACTGAGTGTGCCTTTCATTTTCACTGTAGTACTGACTATACCTTTCATTTGCACTGCAGTACTGACTGTACCTTTCATTTGCACTGTAGCACTGACTGTACCTTTCATTTGCACTGTAGTACTGACTGTGCCTTTCATTTGCACTGTGGCACTGACTGTGTCTTTCATTTGCACTGTAGCACTGACTGTGCCTTTCATTTGCACTGTAGCACTGACTGTACCTTTCATTAGCACGGTAGTACTGACTGTACCTTTTATTTGCACTGTAGCACTGAGTGTACCTTTCATTAGCACTGTAGCACTAACTGTGCCTTTCATTTGCACTGTAGCACTGACTGTGCTTTTCATTTGCACTGTAGCACTGACTGTGCCTTTCCTTAGAACTGTAGCACTGACTGTGCATTTCATGTGCACTGTAGCACTGACTGTGCCTTTCATTTTCACTGTAGTACTGACTATACCTTTCATTTGCACTGCAGTACTGACTATACCTTTCATTTGTACTGTAGCACTGACTATACCTTTCATTTTCACTGTAGTACTGACTATACCTTTCATTTGCACGGTAGCACTGACTATACCTTTCATTTGCACTGTAGCACTGACTATACCTTTCATTTGCACTGTAGTACTGACTATACCTTTAATTTGCACTGTAGCACTGACTGTGCCTTTCATTTGCAGTGTAGTATGTGATAGTAATAGCATGCAGATAATATGTTATAGTGTGATATGATATTTAAGACCAAAATATTAATCACTGTCATATACAAGATTCTCAGTGGCTAGCTATATCCATCATCTAGATGGATTAATTCCAATCTTTATACTCCAATATAAATATTGTTAAATATAGCTAAGAGTGTTCTTGCTAAAAAGATAGTAGTATCAGCCTGGTCTAATAGTTATAACATATCCCAGCTGAAGATCAGTATCTGTATAGTATGTTGATTATAACATATCACAACTGATTCAGTGTGGTTTTAGCAATAGGCATGTACTACTGATACACACTCCCTCTTTATATGAAGGACTAGTGGTTCTTAATGCAAAAGTCAGCAACCAGGAGTATACTAAAAGAAAACGCAGGTATATACACATATTTAAGGCAGTTTCAATATGTGGTTAAATTGTTTTCAGGAGAGTACCATATATAAATATTGTGAATAAATACACAGATAACGACTTATAGTAATATATGGTTTTAACTACCCAGATGTATACAATTGCTAAATGGTACATAAAGTCTTGTACCGAAAACAGGGTAGTGTTTAGCTACACGTCATAGTTACTCCCATCTTCAAAGGAGGGTTGCTAGTACCTTTGAATCACTAATTACGAGTGTGTATCATAATAAGTGTATCTCCAATGATACGTTGTATCTAGAAAGTTGATAGTCCACTGTTACATGTTATCCCTCCGTGAGGATATACGTATTAGGTTATTGTCAGCAGTGAAAAAAGAGACAGAGACGTGAGAGCTATAGTATAATAACGTAGTGACAAACTCCTAATAGAGCCCGCAATGTTAAGCTCATCACCAATAATGCTCCATCCTAAACCCTGCGTTAGGTATAGAAATATATCTACTCGGTATACTTGCAATCATTACATTGAAGTGCCTTACTAGTAAACCTAACAATCACAGGAGCTCCCAGACTCCTCACCAGTACCCTAACATGTTTCACCGTGCTATGGCTTTTTCAAAAGGTGAGCGTGCGTCGCACTCTAGGCAGCTTTAAATGGTGTTTGTGTAGTGACGTCATCTGTGATGTCACATCTGTCAAGTATTGAGGGCATTCCCTTAGTTCGTTACCAGCTGGTTAGTACCTCTCACTCCTACTGAGTAATAGACAGATTGATCTGTTATATTAAAGAGGAAGTATCAGATAATATAAAGTCTATATCTGAGTATAGAAGGATAGAATGTCAAATTAAACCTCATAAGAAATCGTAAAGAAAAATCCCCTGATTATCTGGAATAAAGGGACAAGTGGTGTGTAGAAAATCCATTATAAATTATGTGTGAAAAAATACTGTGATACAAGATGGTCCTCACATTTGAACCAATAGTGTTATAGTGATAAGAATACAACAGTGTGATGAAACAATTTGAATAGAATTTAAGATAATTGTGTATTTGTGTATTCTCGTTCTCGATATGAATATAAAGTGATTACAAATATAATACAATCATATGTAGTGATATAACATTGGTGTAAAAAATCATTATTAATATGGGTGTATTCCCATGTGAATTTGATACTGCTAGAGCGGCGTAAAAAAACTAAAAAATGAAAAATAAGTGTGATCGGAACAGCCAATAGAATGCGAGGTCAATCCGATTGGCTGATTGCATCAGCCAATCAGATTTTTCCTACCTTAATTCCGATTGGCTGATAGAATCCTATCAGCCAATCGGAATTCAAGGGACGCCATCTTGGATGACGTCATTTAAAGGAACCTTCATTCAGTGTTAGGACGTTGTTTGAAGAGGATGGCTCAGCGTCGGCTGGATTGAAGATGGACCCGCTCCGCTCCGGTTGATTGAAGATAGAAGATGCCGCTTGGATAAAGACTTCTGCCGCTTGGAGGACCTCTTCTGCCCGGATTCGATGAAGACTTCTGGCCGGATCGTATGAAGACTTGTGCCCGGCTGGGTGAAGATGTCTCAAGGTAGGGTGATCTTCAATGGGGTAGTGTTAGGTTTTTTTAAGGGGGGATTGGGTGAGTTTTAGAGTAAGGTTGGGTGTGGGTGGTGGGTTTTAATGTTGGGGGGGGTTGTATTTCTTTTTTTTAAAGGTAAAAGAGCTGATTACTTTGGGGCAATGCCCTGCAAAAGGCCCTTTTAAGGGCTATTTGTAATTTAGTATAGGGTAGGGAATTTTATTATTTTGGGGGGCTTTTTTATTTTATTAGGGGGCTTAGATTAGGTGTAATTAGTTTAAACTTCTTGTAATTTTTATTTATTTTCTGTTGTTGTTTTTTTTGTACTTTAGTTAATTTTAGTTATTTTAACTTAATTGTAGGTAATTGTATTTAATTTATTTAATGATAGTGTAGTGTTAGGTGTAATTGTAACTTAGGTTAGGATTTATTTTACAGGTAATTTTGTATTTATTTTAGCTAGGTAGCTATTAAATAGTTAATAACTATTTAATAGCTATTGTACCTAGTTAAAATAAATACAAAGTTGCCTGTAAAATAAAAATAAACCCTAAGATGGTTACAATGTAACTATTAGTTATATTGTAGCTATCTTAGGGTTTATTTTATAGTTATTTAGTTTTAAATAGGAATAATTTAGTTAATAATAGTAATTCTATATAGATGTATTTAAATAATATTTAAGTTAGGGGGTGTTAGGGTTAGGGTTAGACTTAGGTTTAGGGGTTAATTCATTTAATATAGTGGCGGCGGTGTAGGGGGGGTAGATTAGGGGTTAATCAATGTAATGTAGGTGGCGGCGGTGTAGGGGGGGCAGGATAGGGGTTAATAAATGTAATGTAGGTGGCGGCGGGCTCCGGGTGCGGCGGTTTAGGGGTTAAACAATTTATTTATTTGCTGCGGGGTCCGGGAGCAGCGGTTTAGGGGTTAATAACTTTATTTAGTTGCGGGGGGCTCCGGGAGCAACGATTTAGGGGGTATAACAGATTAGTATAGTGTGGGTGCTTAGTGACAGGCTAGCAGGAAAGCTGCGAATAAGCCGATGAGCAGCGAGATCGATGACTGTTAGTTAACAACAGTCCGCTGCTCATCGCACTGTACTTGGTGCACGGCTTTTTGACAGCTTTCTTGATAAATTTGGCGAACGTATTCAGGTCCGCAGCGGCAATGTTAGGCAAGCTTAGGTGAGTGTATTGGGGCCGGCGAATGCAGGAAAGTAGACAGCTTGTTAAATAAAGGCCTGTCCCTCTAAAGGAATATGCTATTCCATATGTTAATGTAATGAATCGGATAGAGCATGCAATTTAAATCTAAGAGATAATTTACTCATATGATCATGAACATTTAATTTTCTTGCTATCTTAATTATAAGAATAAAGAATCTAATGCCTAGATTTAGAGTTTTGCGTCTAAAGGGGTGCGTTAGCTACGCGTGTTTTTTTTCTAGCGCTGCTTCTAAACAACGCTGGTATTTAGAGTTCTCTGAAGGGCTGCGTTAGGCTCCAAAAAGGGAGCGTAGAGGCATATTTACCACCACTTCAACTCTCAATACCAGCGTTGCTTATGGTAGCGGCTAGCTGGAAAAACGTGCTCGTGCACGATTCCCCCATAGGAAACAATGGGGCAGTTTGGGCTGAAAACAAACCTAACACCTGCAAAAAAGCAGCGTTCGGCTCCTAACGCAGCCCCATTGTTTCCTATGGGGAAACACGTTCTAAGTCCGCACCTAACACTCTAACATGTACCCCGAGTCTAAACACCCCTAACC
Source organism: Bombina bombina (assembly GCF_027579735.1). NCBI lineage: Eukaryota > Metazoa > Chordata > Amphibia > Anura > Bombinatoridae > Bombina > Bombina bombina. The sequence goes on along the minus strand of NC_069506.1, from coordinate 278,327,623 downwards.
TTACACTTATTAACCCCTAATCTGCTGCCCCCACTATCGCTGACAACTGCATTATATTATTAACCCCTAATCTGCCGCTCCGTACACCGCCGCAACCTACATTATACCTATGTACCCCTAATCTGCTGCCCCTAGCATCGCCGACCCCTATATTATATTTATTAACCCCTAATCTGCTGCCCCCAATGTCGCCGCTGCCTACCTACATTTATTAACCCCTAATCTGCCAACCGGACCTTGCCGCCACTATAATAAATGTATTAACCCCTAAACCGCCGCACTCCCGCCTCGCAAACCCTATAATAAATAGTATTAACCCTATCTGCCCTCCCTAACATCGCCAACACTTAACTTCAAGTATTAACCCCTAATCTGCCGACCGGACCTCACCGCTACTCTAATAAATGTATTAACCCCTAAAGTTAAGTCTAACCCTAACCCTAACACCCCCCTAAGATAAATATAATTTTAATCTAACAAAATAAATTAAATATTATTAACTAAAGTCTTCCTATTTAAAACTAAATACTTACCTGTAAAATAAACCCTAATATAGCTACAATATAACAAATAATTATATTGTAGCTATATTAGGATTTATATTTATTTTACAGGCAACTTTGTATTTATTTTAACTAGGTACAATAGCTATTATTTACTATTTAATAGCTACCTAGTTAAAATAATTACCAAATTACCTGTAAAATAAATCTTAACCTAAGTTACAATTAAACCTAACACTACACTATCAATAAATAAATTAAATCAATTACCTACAATTACATACAATTACTTACACTTAAATAAACTATACTAAATTAAAAAAAAAAAACACTAAATTACAAAAAATAAAAAAGATTACAAGAATGTTATGCTAGTTAACAGCTCTGTTACCTTACCAGCCCTTAAAAGGGCTTTTTGCGGGCATGCCCCAAAGAAATCAGCTCTTTTGCCTGTTAAAAAAAACACAATACCACCCCCAACATTACAACCCACCACCCACATACCCCTACTCTAACCCAAACCCCTCTTAAATAAACCTAACACTACCCCCCTGAAGATCTCCCTACCTTGAGTCGTCTTCACTCAGCTGAGCACCGATGGACTAAAAGAAGACATCTTGAGCGGCAGAAGTCTTCATCCTATCCAGGCGGAAGAGGACGAGGAGCGGCTCCATCTTCAAGACCTCCGGCGCGGAACATCCTCTTCCTACCGACGAATGAAGGTTCCTTTAAGTGACGTCATCCAAGATGGCGTCCCTCGAATTCCGATTGGCTGATAGGATTCTATCAGCCAATCTGAATTAAGGTAGGAAAAATCTAATTGGCTGATTGAATCAGCCAATCAGATTCAAGTTCAACCTGATTGGCTGATCCAATCAGCCAATCAGATTGAGCTCACATTCTATTGGCTGATCGGAACAGATTGAACTTGAATCTGATTGGCTGATTCAATCAGCCAATTAGATTTTTCCTACCTTAATTCCGATTGGCTGATAGAATCCTATCAGCCAATCGGAAATTCGAGGGACGCCATCTTGGATGACGTCACTTAAAGGAACCATCATTCGTCGGTAGTCGGTAGGAAGAGGATGTTCCGCGCCGGAGGTCTTGAAGATGGAGCCGCTCCTCGTCGGATGGATGAAGATAGAAGATGCCGCTTGGATGAAGATGTCTGCCGGTCTGGATGTCCTCTTCTGCCCGGATAGGATGAAGACTTCTGCCGCTCCGGATGTCTTCTTTTGGTCCATCGGTGCTCGGCTGAGTGAAGACGACTCAAGGTAGGGAGATCTTCAGAGGGGTAGTGTTAGGTTTTTTTTGCATACAAAGAAAGAAGCGCTCTACCAGGAACGAACAACAGCTCAGTGGCTTGTTCTATGGCGATTTACCACCCGGAAGCAGCCTCTTTTAGACCAGTGTGCTTTTCACAGAAGAAAACTTTCCTGAAGTATATCAGTCTGATCCCGCCAAGTAAGGTCAGTCCAGCCCCGAAATACCAGGCAATTCTCCTCTGAACAAGGAACATGACAACCCCAGACGATCGTTTCGGCCTCCTATGGGCCTCGTCAGTGAGGTGCAGCCACATTCCTCTAAGCACACTGGGCAAGGAGTCCACGTCTGGTTTCCCCCATCACCCATAGGGAGACTTCCCCAGGGTCATAATAATTTGCATACAAAGAAAGAAGCGCTCTACCAGGAACGAACAGCTCAGTGGCTTGTTCTATGGCGATTTACCACCCGGAAGCAGCCTCTTTTAGACCAGTGTGCTTTTCACAGAAGAAAACTTTCCTGAAGTATATCAGTCTGATCCCGCCAAGTAAGGTCAGTCCAGCCCCGAAATACCAGGCAATTCTCCTCTGAACAAGGAACATGACAACCCCAGACGATCGTTTCGGCCTCCTATGGGCCTCGTCAGTGAGGTGCAGCCACATTCCTCTAAGCACACTGGGCAAGGAGTCCACGTCTGGTTTCCCCCATCACCCATAGGGAGACTTCCCCAGGGTCATAATAATTTGCATACAAAGAAAGAAGCGCTCTACCAGGAACGAACAACAGCTCAGTGGCTTGTTCTATGGCGATTTACCACCCGGAAGCAGCCTCTTTTAGACCAGTGTGCTTTTCACAGAAGAAAACTTTCCTGAAGTATATCAGTCTGATCCCGCCAAGTAAGGTCAGTCCAGCCCCGAAATACCAGGCAATTCTCCTCTGAACAAGGAACATGACAACCCCAGACGATCGTTTCGGCCTCCTATGGGCCTCGTCAGTGAGGTGCAGCCACATTCCTCTAAGCACACTGGGCAAGGAGTCCACGTCTGGTTTCCCCCATCACCCATAGGGAGACTTCCCCAGGGTCATAATAATTTGCATACAAAGAAAGAAGCGCTCTACCAGGAACGAACAACAGCTCAGTGGCTTGTTCTATGGCGATTTACCACCCGGAAGCAGCCTCTTTTAGACCAGTGTGCTTTTCACAGAAGAAAACTTTCCTGAAGTATATCAGTCTGATCCCGCCAAGTAAGGTCAGTCCAGCCCCGAAATACCAGGCAATTCTCCTCTGAACAAGGAACATGACAACCCCAGACGATCGTTTCGGCCTCCTATGGGCCTCGTCAGTGAGGTGCAGCCACATTCCTCTAAGCACACTGGGCAAGGAGTCCACGTCTGGTTTCCCCCATCACCCATAGGGAGACTTCCCCAGGGTCATAATAATTTGCATACAAAGAAAGAAGCGCTCTACCAGGAACGAACAACAGCTCAGTGGCTTGTTCTATGGCGATTTACCACCCGGAAGCAGCCTCTTTTAGACCAGTGTGCTTTTCACAGAAGAAAACTTTCCTGAAGTATATCAGTCTGATCCCGCCAAGTAAGGTCAGTCCAGCCCCGAAATACCAGGCAATTCTCCTCTGAACAAGGAACATGACAACCCCAGACGATCGTTTCGGCCTCCTATGGGCCTCGTCAGTGAGGTGCAGCCACATTCCTCTAAGCACACTGGGCAAGGAGTCCACGTCTGGTTTCCCCCATCACCCATAGGGAGACTTCCCCAGGGTCATAATAATTTGCATACAAAGAAAGAAGCGCTCTACCAGGAACGAACAACAGCTCAGTGGCTTGTTCTATGGCGATTTACCACCCGGAAGCAGCCTCTTTTAGACCAGTGTGCTTTTCACAGAAGAAAACTTTCCTGAAGTATATCAGTCTGATCCCGCCAAGTAAGGTCAGTCCAGCCCCGAAATACCAGGCAATTCTCCTCTGAACAAGGAACATGACAACCCCAGACGATCGTTTCGGCCTCCTATGGGCCTCGTCAGTGAGGTGCAGCCACATTCCTCTAAGCACACTGGGCAAGGAGTCCACGTCTGGTTTCCCCCATCACCCATAGGGAGACTTCCCCAGGGTCATAATAATTTGCATACAAAGAAAGAAGCGCTCTACCAGGAACGAACAACAGCTCAGTGGCTTGTTCTATGGCGATTTACCACCCGGAAGCAGCCTCTTTTAGACCAGTGTGCTTTTCACAGAAGAAAACTTTCCTGAAGTATATCAGTCTGATCCCGCCAAGTAAGGTCAGTCCAGCCCCGAAATACCAGGCAATTCTCCTCTGAACAAGGAACATGACAACCCCAGACGATCGTTTCGGCCTCCTATGGGCCTCGTCAGTGAGGTGCAGCCACATTCCTCTAAGCACACTGGGCAAGGAGTCCACGTCTGGTTTCCCCCATCACCCATAGGGAGACTTCCCCAGGGTCATAATAATTTGCATACAAAGAAAGAAGCGCTCTACCAGGAACGAACAACAGCTCAGTGGCTTGTTCTATGGCGATTTACCACCCGGAAGCAGCCTCTTTTAGACCAGTGTGCTTTTCACAGAAGAAAACTTTCCTGAAGTATATCAGTCTGATCCCGCCAAGTAAGGTCAGTCCAGCCCCGAAATACCAGGCAATTCTCCTCTGAACAAGGAACATGACAACCCCAGACGATCGTTTCGGCCTCCTATGGGCCTCGTCAGTGAGGTGCAGCCACATTCCTCTAAGCACACTGGGCAAGGAGTCCACGTCTGGTTTCCCCCATCACCCATAGGGAGACTTCCCCAGGGTCATAATAATTTGCATACAAAGAAAGAAGCGCTCTACCAGGAACGAACAACAGCTCAGTGGCTTGTTCTATGGCGATTTACCACCCGGAAGCAGCCTCTTTTAGACCAGTGTGCTTTTCACAGAAGAAAACTTTCCTGAAGTATATCAGTCTGATCCCGCCAAGTAAGGTCAGTCCAGCCCCGAAATACCAGGCAATTCTCCTCTGAACAAGGCAATTCTCCTCTGAACAAGGTTTTTTTTAACAGGCAAAAGAGCTGATTTCTTTGGGGCATGCCCCGCAAAAAGCCCTTTTAAGGGCTGGTAAGGTAATAGAGCTGATAACTATTTTAATTTAGAATAGGGTAGGGAATTTTTTTATTTTGGGGGACTTTGTTATTTTATTAGGGGGCTGAAATTAGCTTAAAATTCTTGTAATCTTTTTTTATTTTTGTAATTTAGTGTTTGTTTGTTTTTTTAATTTAGTATAGTTTATTTAATTGTAGGTAATTGTATGTAATTGTAGGTAATTGATTTAATTTATTTATTGATAGTGAAGTGTTAGGTTTAATTGTAACTTAGGTTAGGATTTATTTTACTTGCTTTATTTGGTAATTATTTTAACTAGGTAGCTATTAAATAGTAAATAACTATTTAATAGCTATTGTACCTAGTTAAAATAAATACAAAGTTGCCTGTAAAATAAATATAAATCCTAATATAGCTACAATATAATTATTCATTATATTGTAGCTATATTAGGGTTTATTTTACAGGTAAGTATTTCGTTTTAAATAGGAAGACTTTAGTTAATAATATTTAATTTATTTCGTTAGATTAAAATTATATTTAATTTAGGGGGGGGTTAGGGTTAGACTTAACTTTAGGGGTTAATACATTTATTAGAGTAGCGGCGAGGTCCAGTCGGCAGATTAGGGGTTAATACTTGAAGTTAGGTGTCGGCGATGTTAGGGAGGGCAGATTAGGGGTTAATACTATTTATTATAGGGTTTGCGAGCTGGGAGTGAGGCGGTTTAGGGGTTAATACATTTATTAGAGTAGCGGCGAGGTCCGGTCGGCAGATTAGGGGTTAATAAGTGTAGGTAGGTGGCAGCAATGTTGGGGGGGCAGATTAGGGGTTAATAAATATTATGTAGGTGTCGGCGATGTTAGGGGCAGCAGATTAGGGGTACATAGGGATAATGTAGGTGGCGGCGGTGTGCGTTTGGCAGATTAGGGGTTCAAAAAAATTATTATAGTGGCGGCGATGTGGGGGGACCTTGGTTTAGGGGTACATAGGTAGTTTATGGGTGTTAGTGTACTTTAGAGCACAGTAGTTAAGAGCTTTATGAACCGGCGTTAGCCCAGAAAACTCTTAACTACTGACTTTTTTCTGCGGCTGGAGTCTTGTCGGTAGAGGGTCTAATGCTCACTTCAGCCAAGACTCTCAATACCGGCGTTAGGAAGATCCCATTGAAAAGATAGGATACACAATTGGCGTAAGGGGATCTGCGGTATGGAAAAGTCGTGGCTTGGAAGTGAGAGTTAGACCCTTTCCTGACTGACTCTAAATACCAGCGGGTGGTAAAAAGCAGCGTTAGGACCCCTTAACGCTGCTTTTGACGGCTAACACAGAACTCTAAATCTAGGCATTTGTGTATTTTTAGATTCAGCACCTGTGAACCAATTTCTGATTTTTGTCTAAATGTAGCCACCAACTGTCAAGCACTACCCAGGTGCTGAATCCAAAATGGCCAAGCCCCGAAGATTACATTCAACTAAAGATAATAGAAGAGGTATAAAGCGCCTGAAAGGCTGGGAAGTCACTATGGAAGTCATGAATAAAAATATTTTTAATCTAAATTTCACATATCTGTGGAGCAGAACAGAAATTGTATTTCTAGATCTCAGGATAGAAGTAAAGAATGGCAAATGGGAAACATCGACTTACTTCAAGGAAGTCGATAGCAATAATTACGTTCATAACCTCAGCTGTCACCATGAAAAATGGAGAAACAATATCCCCAAAGGACAGTTGTTAAGAATACGAAAAAATTGTTCAAACAATGAGAAATGGGAGGAACAAGCACTACTACTCAAGAACAAATTTATGGAAAGAGGCTATCAGGAACATCTACTTGACCTCAAGATAGAAGAAATACGGGACATTGAAAGACAAGATTTAATCAAATATAAAGATAAAACAAAAATATTGAGTGATGACATAATAAACATCCCTATGATCACTGAATACAGCAGCAATAAACATATTGTAGAGAAGATCTTCAATAAGCATTGGAATCTGTTAAAAGAAGATGATTTGATTGGAAATAGACTTCCCCCAAAGCCAATATTTGTCTATAGAAAAACAAATAACTTAAAGAATCGATTGTCACCAAGCCTTCAGAAAACAAAGAGGATGGAGACGCATAATATATATGGAAAGAAGATTAAAGGATTCTATCCTTGCCATAAATGTAAGGCCTGTAAATGTGGGAATAAAACAAAAACGTTCCAATCACACCATACAAAAGAAATACACCAAATCCAAGAACTTATCAGATGCCAAGATAAAAGTGTCATATATCTAATAGAGTGCTCATGCGGCCAACAGTATATTGGCCAAACATCAAGACTGCTTAAAGATAGGATAAGGGAGCAGTTACTGTTAATAGAGAAATTGAATATGGACACTATACTATACAAACATTTCTCAACTATACATAAAGGAAACATCAAAGACTTGAAATACACAGGCATCCAAAAAGTTAGTAAAAATTGGAGAGGTGGAGATCAGGAGAAAAAGCTTTTAACAACAGAATCCAAATGGATATTTTACTTAGATTGTTTACACCCAAAGGGACTAAATAATAAAGAGGATTTAGTCCATCTATTTTAAATTCCATTTTACCTGTGGACCCATTTTATATGTTTAATCTTACTAATGATTTGGGTATTCATGTGCCACTGCTGTGTTCCACATTGTCATCTTACTGCAATATTACCAATATACTATGCCCCCCTCCCTTCCATCGACACATTACTGTTATCCTTCCCTTTGTCATAACTAACTCACCTTCGTATTTTAGACAAAGAATATGGGTTTTTTAATATATTTTTTAATATATTTATAATATATATAATTTTAAGAATTTTAATTATAAGAATTTTAATTTTAATTATATATTATTCCTATATGGTGAGATACTGACACATGCTTCACAATCCCCTGTTAATATTATTATGGAAGATCTTGTTATATATTCTAGCTCAAGTATCCCATCTGATGGGAGTCATTCTTGTTCTTATAATTTATTTGACATAATTTTTAAAATTTGTTCATGCATTAATTTGTATATTTTATAAGAATATTATGTGGATTTTATTCATCATGTAGATTTTTATTTATTTCCCATAAGGACTGTCATCTATTTATTGAATCCAAAAACCTGGTTATGTTTACTAACTAATACATATATATGTTTTATACTAATAGATTCCCTATGTATGGTTTATAAAATGTAATTGCTCTGCCCATTTATCTCTTGAATAATATTAGGCTATGAACCTTGGTATTTTATCCAACAAATTAATTGTAACACTATCAACAGAAATAATATATTGTTAAATGAGTGTATTAACATTACAATTATTTGATTATTTTATTTGATTATTTGAGTATTTGATTATTTACCTATTCATCTATTTCTCTTAGTACTATTATAATTTCCTCTATTATGTGTCTACATGTCTAGCTATGATAGAGAAGCATCTGCAATTGATCCTCCCATATGTTATGTATGTTATATCTAACAGCTGAAACCGAAAGTGATGTAATTACCGGAAGTGACGTTTCACTACATCCGGTCTGGCGATTTTTAAGATATGAGTGACCAATTGGTCTCCTATTACTATTAATAACCCCTGTAACTGATGTTATTAAATTCGTTTAAGTTATCCTCATCTAAGTCCACTATGATAGAGAGAAACTGATCCTCCTATATACAACATACCGGATAGCCGAAACCGGAAGTGATGTCATTTCCGGTTGACACTGTGACCTAAACAGTCGGAACTTTTAAGAACGATCCCTCATCTCCTGGTATAATTAACCCCTCTGGTATAATCAATATTTAAACTAGTTCATGACAGACAATAAACTGGATAACACTTAGATTATGATGGTTGATTTAAGTATCTAAGTTTCATAATAAACAACAGAAACCGGAAGTGATGTTAATGTAACACTTCCGGTTGACAACAATGGCTTGTTACCACTTATTTTGGTGTTCACTCTGTATCTCACTATGTCTATAACTATTGGTTGGCAACTGGTTGGCACACTTCCGGCATTGAGGAACCGGAAGTGATGTCATCAGTATAGTATATGCAACATTAATAAAATTGAAATCAAGAACTCAAATTTAAATTCTCTTAGACAAAGGATTATACACGTAAATAAGAACAACCTCCCTAATTTTTTAATAACTATTAGCATTTACGAATGTTTTTAGTATTTAGGATTTGTTTTTCCCACAATACATCACAAACAGGAAGTGGTTGGTCCAAAAAGTGATGGTTTTGGTGCCAAAATATGTTTTATTGCTTACCCTATATAAGGCCATTTGTATTAATCAAATGTATTTCTTGAAAAAGGCCTTACAGGGGCCGAAACGCGTCGACAGTGGGTAAGCACATTTTCAATATTTCCATCTTTATTTGTATGATCTACACTATGTTATTCTATTTTTATAGGACACTTCTACACTGATTTTAAGGATACAGACTACTATTAGGATCACACTTGGAGGATTTGCTTTTTCACCTTAATATCTGCATCTACCACCATTTTTTCACCTAAATATTTGCATTTACCACCATTTTTTCACAACGTTTTAACTTTTTCATTTTTTCACACATTTTTATATATATATATATATATATATATATATATATATTATTTTATTTTTTCAATTTTACTTATTTTTTATCAATTTTTGCAAACATCACAATTTTTTTTTCAATTTTTTCAATTTTTTCTACGTTTTTTCCACACAATTTTCCTCATCACATTGGCTTTATTATCATTTATTTTGGATATAAAGACTACATCTAATGACTCTTTAAAATAAAGGAAGGACATTTGGCTTATAGGACATTTTTACTCAACATTTTTTATTCTGTGGATTTTATCTTCCATGAAATTCCCATCTACATTGCACAACCGTTTATATCATCATTTTTAGTTGATTGTAGACTTGTTTTTAATTCTATTATATTGTATTAAATTATTTTTAATCCAATTTACACTTAAAATTTGTGGATTTTACCTACCTGGAATTTCCATTTATATTGTACCACTGAATATTATTTTAGTTGATTGCAGACTTGTTTTTAATTCTATTACATTGTATTAAATTAATTTTTAATCCAATTTTTCCCGCTCTAGGGGGTATGCCCGTTAGTCAGCAGGAGGCAAGTGGGATAAACTTGAGGCATCTGGGGGTCAAGGCTGAGACACAAAAGGGGGCAAGTTTGGCTCAAGGAGTAGTGCCTAAAGGGCATTCTGGTACTGATGCGGGTGGATTGCAAGTCTGTACCAGGGCTTCAGTCGTGGCTGGCAATAAGGGAGGTTGAAGCTGTTAGGGCCCCCTCTTTGCGCTTGCGTCCTACCACAGGGACTAGCAAGGCCAAGGCGGCCCCTTCGCGCGCTGCGGATAGAAATAAGGGGAAGGCCCCCACGGCTTGAGCAGGGCCTAAGGGGACACAAGCAGCTTTGACCCTGAGTAGTGGGGCCACTTGTCAGGAAGTAAATGCCGCGGTTCTGCAGGGTACGATATCGCCCAGCAGGAAAGAGGTGGCCAGATCAGGGCAAGTGGTAACAAGGGGTGCAGTGAAGAGAGGTCACGCTAAGATCAGTGCTAGTCTGGGGGAAGGTTTAGCGGACAGTGAATGTGGGAATGTAGGCCCCGTGAGAGTGGGTCGCGCACAAGGGTGTTGCAGGGCTGTCAGGTTTGAGGATGAGTATGAGTGTGGGCCAATAGCTAGCACGGATGAGGAACCTTATTTGCAGTTTGGTGTGAGTGACAGTGATCGTGAGTGTAGTCAGGAATACGGGGCTGGGGATGGTAGGGAGGAGGCGGATGGCTCTTCCCATGGTACTCCCCTCTTGCCATCTGTGTTTCAGGTTTCAATGGTGTCTTCATCTGGCAGTGATGCAGCACCTCAGAGGTTGCGGGCTCTTGTTCCCAGGGTGGCTATGACACAATCTGATTACCCCAGTCCATCGGGATCAAGCCAAGGATATTTGGCCCCCTCTTCCGGTGAGTGCCAATTTGATTTGTCCCGGGGGGGGGTATGAGTCCTCCACCTCAAGTGGGTCCGGGTCGGGGTCTGAGATTGACAGGTCCCTGGGTTTGCACACAAAAGGGCATCGGAGGATGTATAGGATGTTAAGAAAAATGAGTAAAGCTAAATCTGGGGAGGGTAATGCGGGTTATCTGACTCCTAGGGGTACAGATGGGCTCACCACAGGCTGTGGATAGAAAGGCGACATTGCATGGTGATACATACTCATGCAAGGTGCATAGTTTGCAAGCCCACCTGACGTCAAAAATGGTAAAAAAGATACAGATATGTTTGAGTTATCCACTGAGGCGTTTAAGCTCAAGAAAATGGTGGAAGACAGGACGGGCCGAAGAAATTCGAACTTGACACGTTTGAGGAATGACATTGTTGCTTCAGAGTGTACGCTACATGCTATTTGGAAAGGTACCCAGAGCAAGGCACTGCTCTGTTTAAGTACGTAGACACTATTGATGCCATCCAGAGGAAATATGCGGATGGAGCCTGGAGGGATTACTATATGATCTACAGGAAGAAGAAGGTGGGTAACTCATTGCTTGACTTTGGCACCTTGGATCTTCACCTTTGGGCCCATCTCGACCCGGAAAGGGTGGCATAAGTAGCCCCCCAGGGTTGTCACGCAGGGGCTGAGGCAGCCCCCATGATTTCGACAGTTTGCCAGGGGGAGTGTGCTGGCGCTTTCAAGACAAATCATGTGAGAAAGGTGCATCTTGCTCGTTCAAACACGTGTGTAAGTTCTGCAGTTGACAGCACCCTGGCATTGACTGCACTTAAAAACGGGACTACCAAACTGAACAGTTTGGGTCTAAAGGAAATGCCGCAGGTAAGGGCGGACTCACCACTTAAGGTCCCCATTATTGGTAAGTGGTTGAGCAGGTACCCAAACAGGGCAGCTGCCCTTTTGCTGGGTTCCGGTCTGCGCTATGGTTTCACTATTCCAGTAGTGGGCCAGGTGCTCGGGTCCAGAGTTAAGAGGAACCTAAAGGCAGCCTCTCAGTTCCCGGAGACAGTGCAGGATAAACTAGGTAAGGAGGTAGCTTTGGGCAGAGTAGCAGGCCCCTTTCTGGACTTGCCGATTCCGGATCTGGTGATATCTCTGCTAGGGGTGGTGCCCAAGAAGGAGACCGGTAAGTTCAGACTCATACAGCACCTATCCTACCCTAAAGGGCACTCAGTGAACAATGCCATCCCTCCGGCATTGAGTTCAGTGCACTACCAGTTGTTTGATGATGCGCTGGATATAGTGCGGGGAGTTGGGCCCGGAGCCTTGATGACAAAATTGGACATTGAGTCCGCATTCCGGCTACTTCCTATTCACCCGTCTTCCTTCAAGTTGATGGGGTGCTGGTTCAAGGACTGTTACTATGTGGACTGTTGTCTGCCCATGGGTTACTCCATATCCTTTCCCTATTTCGAGGCATTTAGCTCCATTCTGCACTGGGCAGTAGCCTCAGCCTCAGGGAATGACAAGATTGACCATTATTTTGATGATTTCCTGTTGGTTAGAGCTCCCAGTATGACGAAATGTGCCTCCCTGATGAACGTCATGAGGTTCATGATGGCCAGGTTTGGAGTCCCTTTAGCAGAGGATAACATGGAGGGCCGTGTACATGTCTGATGTTCCTGGGCATTGAGATGGACTCTGTAATGTAGATTGTCCAGGGATAAGGTGAGTAGGATGCTACTGACTGTTAGGGCAATGGCCGCAGCCACTTGTTCAATGAAGAAGTTGCAATCGCTTCTAGGCCTTCTAAACTTTACAAGGAGAGTCATCCCATGGGGGAGGATTTTAAGCAAAAGGCTGGAAAGGCAGTTGGGGGGTGGCAAGACAGCAACTTCACGCATCAGTATCATGAGATAATGGTGGCGGACTTGCAGATATGGGAGAGGTTCCTTCAGGACTTCATTGGCATATTCATGTGGAGGGGCGATCCAGTTTCAAATCAGACATTGCACCTTTTTACAGATGCGGCCGGAGCATTTGGTTATGGTGCATATTTTGATGGGGCATGGAGTGCGGAGCAATGGCCGCTTGTTTGGGCGGACCTTGGCTTTACGCGCAACCTATGCTTCCTGGAATTGTTTCCAATCATAGTGGCTGTTGAGCTATGGAGTCACCTTTTTTGCGACCGGGCTGTGATTTTCTGGACAGACAATCTCAGTGTGGTTTTTGCCATCAATAGACTTTCGGCCTCATCGTCTGTGGTGGTGCATTACCTGAGTCACTTGGTGTTGAGATGCCTGCAGTTGAATATTGACTTCAGGGCTTGCCATGTACCCGGGGGTGCAGAATATAGTTGCAGATGCATTGTCTCACTTCCAGTGGAAGGCTTTCAGGGCTGTGGCTCCTGCAGAGGCTTCTAATGGTCTTCCTTGCCCTTCCTTTTTGTGGCAGATGGCAATTGGCTGCAGTGGCTGATTCCCCTAATCCATGCATCCCTGGCACCGTCTACTTAGATGGCTTGTGTGAGGTACTGGAGCGAATGGGTGGGTTTTTGTAACCTCCATGAATTTCCTTCTTGTGAGGGTGAGCAGTGCTTCCTACTACTGTGGCTAGCTTATCTGAGAGGTAAGCAAGTTAAGAAGGGGGCAGTGGTGTCCAGGCTTTCTGCAGTCACTTTGTTCTGCAGGCTGAACGCTTTCCAGGACGCATCTCATACCTTCCTCGTAAGGCAGATAGTCCAGGATTGGGGGTGTCTGTATGTCCCACGTAGAGATAGTTTCATGGATTCATATCTTTGTATACACATATATATACCCACCTAAGGGTGCTATCACTACATTTGGCATGTAGACTTTTCTTTAGAATTTATAAGAATGGAATGCATATATGACGCATATATAATATACGGCATCCGTTAAATATTAAGCTATTTTGTTTACATTTGACAGTTGAAATATATTTTATTTAATATTAAGAAAGTAAATATTATCCAGTCACATTAGTTAATGTTTATTGAAACATTTCAAAGTTTAATATTGATCAATAGATGTGTAACATTGTTCAATGTATTTTTAACTCTGCTGATAATTTCTTAGAATCCAGAATGTTAATATTGTATGTATTCCTTTGTTCTTAAATAAATATTTTGGCTCATTGTCAAGTATTGACAGTGCTTCTTTTTTTAATTTATTTACAATCCTAACAATGCACATCAATTGTGTGTTAAGTGACAGTGTGAGAAATTATATTTGACTTTTCAGAAATGTGAATCTCGTGTTGAAAGATACATTCACCACGCTACATTTCCCTAATGGTGAAATGAGTTATTTGTATGTAAAATAGATGTTACTTTGATAAATTCATGGAACATAATTTTAAAAAAAAACATTTTATTGTCATTATTTACCAAAAATAAAAAAGAGCATGTATTTCTATTAAATATTCACATATACTTAATTTTTAAATTTAGTTCTCATGGTGTATTTTATTTTAAGGAGCAGATATGTAATACTGTGACGTATCTGAAGACATCTGGCAAACCATTGAAAATATGCATTGTTGGCCACCCACAAATAAGCAGATAGCTCCCAGTAATGCTTTGCTGCTTATGAGCCAATGTAGATCGTTTTTTCAACTTAGGAGAATGAACCAAATGTGAGAGAATGAACCAAATGTGATTATTGAAGGTAAATGTTTGATTTATTAGAATTTGCTCTGTCGGAATAATGGAAGATTAACTTAGGGTTGCATGTCCCTTTCACTACAAATAAAATAGCCATCACAAGCTATTAACAACAAAAACTAAATAGTTAACATTTCATTTTAGAATATTGTTCTTATCGTTGATGAATGCATGTAATACACACTATTTTAATAGTAAATATGCATAGGTAAAGTTTGAAGAAAATAAGATGTAGATCCAGTCATGTCTAAATATAAGAATACATTTAAATATATTAGTCTAGACACCGTCAAAGGTTATATACGTACATTTAAAGGGTCAGTCTCCACCAAATAGATATTTACTTTATTACCCATTCCACATTTTGGCATACTCGACCCTGTTAAAAGAATATACTTTTGACCTCTGTGAGGACCTTGTATGTAAGTCTATGTAAACTGGCCACTTATCTCCCTCCTTTGACGGAGCTTGTTAGTGAATCAGTACAGACTCTTAAAGGGACAGTACACTATAATATTTTTGTCCCTTAATGTGTTTCCAATTACTCTTTTTTTTTATCAGCAGCAGAGTATATTTTTATTTTATTTTATTTATAAAATATTTTACCAGGAAAGATACATTGAGATTTCTCTAGTTTTCAAGTATGTCCTGGGTACACAAAACATTGCATTGATACAATGGGTACAATAAAATACAAAAACAATAATAATACACAATATATGCACAAAAATTTAACATAGAACAGGTAGGAAATATATAATCAGCCATGACAGGTGCATTCTGTTTTGAGATATGTAGAGAGGGATCTCTTAAAGGATTTTAGGCATGGGAAAGGTTTGAAAGTGTGTGGGAGGTCGTTCCATAATTGTGGTGCTCTATAGGAAAAGGAGGATCGAGCTGCTTTCTTTTTGCATTGAGGCAAGCTAAATAATGTGCTGGTACTGGATCGGAGGTTATAGGAGGTTGAAATAACCGGTTTGAGCATACTGCTCAGGTAGGGTGGGAGCTTCCCAGAAAAGCTTTTAAACAGAAGGCAGGAAAGATGGAGGGTGCGTCTGGATTCCAGCGACAGCCAGTTTAGTTCTTTTAGCATGTCACAATGGTGGGTCCTGTAGTTACATTGTAGCACAAAGCGGCAGAACTAGTTATACAATGTATTAAGTTTATTAAGGTGAGTTTGTGGTGCAGGTGCGTATACTACATCCCCATACTCCACAATTGGCATCAGCATTTGCTGTACAATCTTTTCCTTTACAGTAGGGCTGAGGCAGGATTTGTTTCTGTACAGGGCACCTATTTTTGGATAAAGTTTATATGCCAGTTTATCTATATGGAGGCCAAAAGATAGATTGGGGTCTAACAACATACCCAAGTATTTAAAAGAGTGGACTGCAGTCAATGTGCAATTTGATTTTGTTTTGATGCATAGATGGGAATTTTGTAGTTTGTGTAGTTTAGGTCCCGTTCCAAAGATCATTGTGACAGTTTTGTCAGTGTTTAGGAAGAGTTTGTTTTTTGACATCCACTTTTCTACCTCTGTTAACTGGTCTTGGAGCACTGATTCAAGCTGCAGCAGATCGGAATTGTTTGCATAGATTACCGTGTCATCTGCGTACATGTGTACAGTTGAGGATTTGCAGACATTAGGCAGATCATTTATAAATAATTTGAATAGTAGGGGGCCGAGAATGGAACCTTGGTGAACACCACACGTGACTGGGAGAGGGAGGATCATCACCAATACCAGAGTTTTTTAGTTTGAGCAGTAGTATGTCATGGTCTACTGTGTCAAAGGCCTTTGCAAAATCAAGGAAAATAGCTCCAGTTAGGTCTCCTTGTTCCATTCCAGTTTGGATGTCGTTGCAAACTTTTAGGAGGGCAGTTGTAGTGAAGTGATTTTTACGAAAACCTGATTGATCAGGGGTCAGATAGTTAGATTGTTGGTAATATTCACATAATTGCGTATGGACGCATTTTTCTAAGATTTTTCACAATACTGGGAGCAATGATATTAGGCAAAAGTTAGAAACCAAGGTTATCTCCCCACTTTTATGGATAGGCACTACTCTTGGAGTCTTCCAACGTTTGGATATGTATCCACCAAGGATTTGTTAATTAGGGTTGTGACAGGTTTAGCAGGTTGGTGGCGCACTAAGCTTCAACAGCATTGCTGGGATTTGATCAGGTCCAGGCTGGTTTTTCATTTTTAGGTTATTAAGGTGTTTCTTAATGATATTGATGGGTACATGTCTAAAATTGAACTTCTCTATATTGGGTCTTTGCTGATTTAGTGGGGCCTGATCCACATTTGTAGCTTCAGGAATGAGTGTAAAATGTATATGATTTGCTTTTTAAGGTTCATTTGTGTATATGAATTAGCTGATTTTGTGTTTTGAAGCCACAACCAAATAAAATGGGTTGAGCTTGTAGATATAATCTGATCTCATTACTTTATCGCATTGTACATATATATTAGCGCTGAGGAATCTGTTGGCGCTCTACAAATAACCGATAATAATAATGATATACATATATATATGCTTCTTTATCTTATATCTGTCTGTAAACCAATCACCAATACTTGACAATTAACATTTTATTACCTTATCTCTTCTATACCCCACTGGGAGTGTAATTTTTTATGATGGCTGTGTTTACACAGCTTGGCCTTAAGGTCAAAAAAATTCTGAATAGGTGGAGATACCAGAGGCTAAATAAACTATTTTAAATGCAAAAATAAGGGTAATGGAAATACTTGTAAACAATTTAATACACTCCAGCAGGTAAAGTGGATAATTGTGAACACATTGAAGTTGAGAAAAATATGAGTTAAGTGTCCCTTTAAATGACTCCACTAGAGTGAACACTCTCATCAATATGGCATATAAAAACTACCTCTATCTAAATGTGAAAATAAAGCTATCATGTTTTATTTAAAAATCATTTAATCTATCTATGTTATCTTGCAACTAACAATAAAATAATAACTAAGCTATATTTATTTTAAAAATATATTTCAATTTTCTACAAACGTGAAGAATGATAGATATTGAAATGAAAATAGCAAATTAAGATAGACTGTCACTTTAATCTAGCAATTCACCCTACACATTTCTTAAAAGTGACATAACAAAAGTTGTTATGTTGACAACATATAATAATAATATGTACAGATATTAGTTTAACTTATAAATTATACTGCATAGCCTTGCCATTAACCCTTAATTAACATTTTCTGAATCAAACTATATTGTTGTAATTATATGGCTGTATCTAGCTCCATCTTCACTTTGTTAAAATACAAGACTTTAACACTCATTATCTGCTGGAGCTGTGTTGATATTTTAAAGTAAATTTAAAACAAGTTAACTGTATTATATATAATAGCAGGCATGTGCTTGTAAAATAGATCAATTAACAACCAGTTATGGGACTATTCTTTTCTTTCCATGTCCTTATATTCAAAGGATGTGTTTGTTAGTGTCTTACTTGGATGGATAAATATATATCCTTTTCTAACTGTGTATATAATACAGCATTAGTTTTTGCGTATCTCAAAAAGCGAGTGAGGATGCTAGATGTATTGTATTATACTGTTACAGATATAAATAAATAAATAAATAAGTACAAGTATAAAAAAAAGATAATATAAAATTATGAACATATTAAAATTACTCGTCGATTTTTATATATATATTTTTTATATATGTCTTTTACATATGGAATATCTTATTCATATGAATTATAGGGATTATGAATATTTATTAATTTTTTTTTTTATTTTTTTTTTTATATTTTTTTTTTTTTATCTAATACGATAGAAAGGTTATATTATAAACAGTGGTCAATATTATAGTTCATGAATTTATTAATATTCATTTTAATTAATTGTTTTTAAGTTCTTTAAATGTATTTATATATTCCTTAGTTATAGCTATATTTATATATAGATAGGAAATTTAAGATAAAGTATAACAATTTAATATATTAGATTATGTCCCTAAAATATTTGTTTTTAATATGTTCATAATTATATATTAGCTTTTTTTATACTTGTACAGTATAATACGATGCATCTAGCATCCTCACTCGCTTTTTGAGATACGCAAAAACTAATGCTGTATTATATACACAGTTAGAAAATGATATATTTTAACAGTGTCCAATATTAACACGTCATGTTTTTAGGCTATATATGTATTTAGTTTTATGTATAGACTCCTTTGTTATACCCAAGATAACAAATATAAGATTATGTATCATAATTTAAATTGTTAGATGATGTTCCAAAATGTTCCCAACTTCATCTCAGCTTTTTACATTCAGATTCATTTATGTATGTAACAGCATAATACCACATTTGCATAACGAACGCTGTATAATATTCTCAGCAAGGCTATTATTGTTGTCTAGTGATCCTTGATGATTGAAGCATTAGGAGGAAACAATACAGTGATTTTCCATGAATTAACTATTTACTAGACCTCAGAGTACAGCGAAATTAAACCAACGAGGTGTTGTGATTCTGCTACGTAACACACCCACCCACTAAAAGCTAAGTAGATGAAAAACCGAAAGGGGAGGTTTAAGATGTACATTCCCCTCACACGTCAAATAGACTAACCAATAAAACTGTAAGCAGACAGGGGCGAGCCGCTCCACCCACAATATGGCCATATAAAAGATCCGCCGTTAGAGCGGCCTTCTATCCTCTGACGAAGAAGGCAGGTATTAACCGTAAGTGTCCTTTGAAACGCGTTAGAAACTATACTTTGCAAGAAAATTTATTTATTCATTTTTATCCAATTTCTTCAGTCCCCGGATGTGAGGTTTATACTTAGAAATAGGAGAATATATTCATATTTCATAGAGAATATTTCTGTGTTAGCTTACTTGACAACTAAGAGATAACATATTCAGAAGAATATAACAGTTTCTCATACACTTATTTAGGAAGGTACTTGTAAGCCAGGTATTATATTATGTCATTTTTTAATTGTGTGTGAATGGTATTTTATACAATAAAAGATTTGTGAATTGTACTTTACACATTTTAGTATCAAGTGTGTTTTATAAAAACAATATTATACTATATTTTGTTTTTATTTTTTTCTAAACACTAACAACGCTTGGGATGGCCATTTGATCTGAGGAAATTGACTCAGAAGAGAATCTCTCTCCATGGGGTTTAAGAAAATTGGATACACATATACACATATGGAAGGAGCCACTGACTAGAGAACCATCTACTTAAACAAACTGTGCGGCACTTACCTCATTTTGATTGAGGTCGTTTTTTGTAAGTAGACATTTCATATATAATATCCGGTCTCAGTGGGCACACCAACTAACCTGAAGCTTATCTTTATTGAAGAACCACTATCACTTGGGAATTTTGTATTTAGACATTTTCAGCAAACTTAATATTGAACACAATTGGAACACTAAATATGATATCATTGTATACCAATTAGTAGGATACCTTATAACAATATATGAGTCTTTTTAATATTTTTTAAATAATTTTTTAATAATTTATTTTGTACAATTGAAATGATTAACTCTCAGTGACAAATTGAGCATTTAACTTGCACCCATATACCAATCTTTTTACTCATATTTTTCACCTATAAACTTTGTAGTTCTGTTGGTGGGAACCGCCAGAATTACCTAGTCAGGTTAATTGGGCAGCGTTTTAAATCTCAATAACAAACATTTGTTTTAAAATATTTGACAATATCGTATAAGCGCTGTTATTTTTCACTCTTTTGTATACATTATATATATATATATATATATATATATATATATATATATTATATGTAACAAAATTTATCCAGGTACTCAAGCTGTATAAAACTTTCAAAAATTTATTGTAAATCCAAGATAAAAACACTGTGCATCAGCAACTATGTTGCTGAAGGAGATAGATTGCTTTGTTTCCTCATATACTCATAAAACATATAAAATTAATTTTTGTACAAACTGCAATACTACACATGTAATATATCTATTGACCTGTAGGGGGTGCTCTAAGCAGTACATAGGAAAAACTAATAGATCTTTGAAAGATAGATTCCTAGCCCATATCAGGTCAATTGAAGATATTGAATCTGACACCCCCATTGCAAGACATTTCTAGGAGTTTCATATCTCTAATCCCAATCTGCTAATGGTTCAAGCAATAGATCATGTACCTATGTGGAAGAGAGGTGGAGATAGAGCGGCAAAGCTGGGTACAATAGAAATATTTTGGATTTTTATGTTAAACACCACAATTCCACATGGCTTGAATTTCAGGAGAGACATAGATTTATGTGTTTACCCCCTTATTGAATAATATAGGTTTTTATTTACTCCAAATATGGAGGGTATCTATTAGATAAATAAATGAGTAAATAAATTGATTATAAATATATGGAAACTGAAGTAGGATAAAATTCCTTAGGTTAACAATTGTCCATGTATATATCAACTTAACTTTAATTATACTGTACCCTAGTATGAATTCATATATGTGAATTATATTAATCCATATTTTCTAATTGTTCTGTAAAATGATCATGATGTACTATAATGTATATATAAGAAATAGTGAAGACTAAACAAGTGTGTAAATGTACCTTTAAGAATATACCTATTTAAGGAGAAAAGTCTGGGACACGTGTGAGCAGTGAAGAAGTGCCTGAAGGCACGACACATGTCTGCTGCAACTTTGCCCAGCTGTCTACACTATTAGTGTCAGTCTGAAGCTGAGTTTTTTTTGCTGATGCACAGTGTTTTTATCTTGGATTTACAATACATTTTGGAAGTTTTATACAGCTTGAGTACCTGGATATCTTTTGTTACATATTTACTCCTTTCAGCGTTTTTTTGCATGAATGAAACGATATTTCCAGAGCGCATGAAGCTGCATACCGGACGTATGACTTCACCCCATGCTCCATTGTGCCGTAGGAAGCAGGAAGAGGGTAAGGCAGAGTGCATTGCTAGACTTAGTTCTATGTTCCATATATATATATATATATATATATATATATATATGTGTATATATATATATATATATATATATATATAAAGATATTTATTTTAAAAATAAAATACACTAACAATAACTACAAATTCTTTTGTGAATTCAGCAAACTTGAAAATCTGTAAGAAAAAGAAATACAAATAATTAGAATATGAAAGCATGTATGACTGGCTATCTATCTATCTATCTATATCTATACATATATCTATATATATATATATATATATATATATATATATATATATATATATATATATATATATATATATATAACACATAGAAACACCCAGCACTCACCAGCTAGCTCACATCTAAGATAAAATCACAACTGGAAAGGTTAGTTACCGCATCTGGCAAAATGGGAAAGCTCAGGCACCACGTCAAGGTCCTTTCCATTGCCTGAGTCCCTAACACAGCCACACTATAATGCTAGCTCACAAAGCCAAACAGACTGAGAACAAAGAAGGGGTGCACAGGTGGATGTAATTACCCATAGAAAATACAAAACATAGAAGGGAACTGCACTCCAAGACCGGATCAGGTACACATCCTGTGACTCAGCAAAATCCAGCCCTGGGTGCTAAATAGCACTCCAAAAAAGCTGTGATGTCACCAGAGCCACAGGCAGTTAACCCCAGTCCGGAATGGGTGCAAGAAACAAGGGGGATTACAAATAAAAAGTAATACAACACATAGAAACACCCAGCACTCACCAGCTAGCTCACAGCTAAGATAAAATCATAACTGGAAAGGTTACTTACCGCATCTGGCCAAATGGGAAAGCTCAGGCACCACGTCAAGGTCCTTTCCATTGCCTGAGTCCCTAACACAGCCACACTATCATGCGAGCTCACAAAGCCAAACAAACTGAGAACAAAGAAGGGGTGCACAGGTGGATGTAATCACCCATAGAAAATACAAAACATGGAAGGGAACTGCACTCCAAGACCGGATCAGGTACAAATCCTGTGACTCAGCAACATCCAGCCCTGGGTGCTAAATAGCACTCCAAAAAAGCTGTGATGTCACCAGAGCCACAGGCAGTTAACCCCAGTCCGGAATGGGTGCAAGAAACAAGGGGGATTACAAATAAAAAGTAATACAACACATAGAAACACCCAGCACTCACCAGCTAGCTCACAACTAAGATAAAATCACAACTGGAAAGGTTAGTTACCGCATCTGGCCAAATGGGAAAGCTCAGGCACCACGTCAAGGTCCTTTCCATTGCCTGAGTCCCTAACACAGCCACACTACCATGCAAGCTCACAAAGCCAAACAGACTGAGAACAAAGAAGGGGTTCACATCTGTTTGGCTTTGTGAGCTCGCATGATAGAAATCACATTAAATTGTCTAATCAAGAATTTACTTACATATTAACATTTACAATTAGACAAATTAATGCCTAATATCATATTTTTTGCAAATATTCATTAATTATTCAATTGTATGAGGGACATAATTTAATGTAATATTTCATGTCCCTTCAAAAACTAAAATATGTAAATGTCACCTATGAAATTATTTCAGATGCACTGTATCCCTTTATCTCTATGATCGGTCACAATCAGAGTCCTCTATAGCACAAAGCAGGGGGAATGTATATGAAATAAATATTAATAAAAGGCCATTGTGAAAACTAATTGTTAGACACATTCAGTTTATTTATCAATAATAACACCATTATTCCTTCTATGATTCTTCTCAATAGCATGTATTGTGAAAACTAACCTGGTGTATGATCTTTAAAAATAGATTCTAGTCCAAATATCAGTTTATCTGCATTATGTATCACATTCATCACTTTCAAAATAGAGGATTGTGAAATAACATCTAAAATAAATGAGAGGAAACATAAGTGTTTCCAATAGGATGTATCCTGCCTCCCCCAGTCTTGTTCCAGACATTGTGTATACTTTTACCATGTGAATGTGTCTTTAGACGTTGTAGAAGTAAGTACAGTTGAAAGACAATGCCACAGACATGATCACATAGGTATTCTTCACTTTTAGTCTGTAGATAAAGTAAATCTTCCTAATAGAAAATAAAGTGTAAATCAAATATCTAATAAAGTGGTACATAGTTCTGCATTCCTCCCTCTAACACTTTTTCCTAAATGTTTCATAGCCTGTGCGCCTGATTATAGCGCTCCTGTGCCTCATCTGTGGGGTTACATAGAGGTGTAATGAGCCAATTCCGGCTCATGTAACCCGAATCACCTATAAATAATTAACATTACGAAATGTCAATATTATAAATATATGATAAATAATAAGATTAAAAAATACATTTAAAGAAAGAAAAAGAAAATTATACAATGCATTTCTGTATATGAGAAATCACATAACCTCCATGAAATTAAAATGAGGGTTAAACGTTTACATAACATAGCTAAAATTTCTATATGTAATAAACTTTAATTGCTCTGCTAGTGCATTTGCTGATTTTACAGAATCTTTCAAACTGCTAAACTGTCGTCTACGTCAGTTATGTTTAAAGAGCAACACCGTCCCTTTAAAAGTATTGTCAAGCAAATGTGGAAATCCATGACTAAAATTTTTTATTTATTGCCTACCAATTCCTTATTAAGACCTTTGAAATTCATTATACCAAAAGACTGTAGACTCCTTATAGATAAATGGGAAAATAAAGGACTTTATAGGGTAGCAGATTTTGTATCTAATAGAACTCCCCTTACATACCTACAGTTACAACCTAAACTAGATAACTTGCCCTTACCTTGGTTTTTATATCTGCAGATCAATACAGCTATAAGGAGCTACCTTTCAGTTGCAACAATCCAACCAGCTACAACATTAGAACGTAGATGTATATCCTAGACAGACCAAAGCACGCTATATCACACCTATACCTTAGTATCCAAACAGCTAAGAATAGCATTAAATCCTCTGTTATCTGTAAGTGGAAAACAGATTTAGCAAGAGTAGAAGATATGAAAGATTGGAAAAGTACATTTTATCACTCAAGCCGAGGTTTACTTAGTGCAGATCTAAGGGAAATATAATAAAAAAACACTTTTTGGTGGCACCTTATACCTCTCAAAACATCTCATCTACCCAATGGAGGACCCAGATATTGCTATAGAGGGTGAGAGATAATTGGTACATATCTTCATATGTGGTGGGATTGCCCGGGAGTTAGAGGTATATGGTCAAAGATCTCTCAGTTGATAAGTAATCTACTAAGCAAAACAATTGTTCTTACTAGGGAGCAAGCTTTATTACATGAGAGGATTCCTGGACTAAATTCCCCTATGAACACTTTTGTCAGAATTTTATGTACCATTACCAGAACCAGTATTGCTAAATATTGGAAAATAGAGGTGCCAGAGTGGTCAGAGATTATAGCTAAGATAACACACATACTCCATGTACGAGACAGCAGCACACATACAGAATACTATAGATTCCTTTAGCAAGGTGTGGATTTACTGGATACTTCAGGAAGGCAACACATAATATTGACATTGGAGGGAGGCGGGGAAATGGGTGGTAGAGAGTTAAAATGGGGGTAGGTTCTCTATAACGAAGGGATAACGGAAATATACACAAGGGGTTGTTAGCGAGACACGCTCTTAAAACATATAAAGAATTTTCAAAATATAAATCCATGTGGAAGAATTTGCTTACAAGATGGTGACACAGTTTTCTTTTCTTTTTAGTTCTTTTTAGTTTTAAGTTTGTTTGTTTTTTGCTTTATTGCAACTCATTATACAACTTTGTTAATCTTTGGTGTGCAAGTACTGATAAATGTTATAAGGAAAATACAATAAGATGTATCAGTTTCACAGTGGAAATAGTAGAAATTCATGAAGGTATTCATGCAGGATTATTATCTATTGATGTATATGGATTGAATGCCTTTATTACAGAGGTAATGAGAATGTAATAAGTTTACTTTATATGTACAATGTTAAAATTTTTAATAAAAACTATTTCAATCTAAAAGTATTGTCAAGGCTATGACCTGCTACATATCTGGTTAAACAACATTCTATATCTGCACATTTTGCAAATTACACAAACACAACTGTTTGCGGACATTACAGTGGCAATTGTCTAACTTCTTAACCATGCTGTTCACAAGTACTCACCAACAAGCCACCTTTGGGAAAACTGTCTTTTCTCAAACTGTTGCCATAGTGAGGACTGTCTGAGGATACGGGCGATGTGACTGGCACCCCAGAAATTCGCAAACACGTTCATAATTCACATCTGTGCGTCGCAAATAAACTGCACGTTCAAACTTTGAAAGTGTTTACGATTTTGGAAAGGACCCTCTTCTGCTAGAGCCTGCAGAGCAACATGGGTGCTCCCAAAACATTTGGCATTTCAGCTATTTGATAGAATTCCATCTTGAGGTGTCTCCAATTGTCCTCATTTTGAGGGAATCCAATGAAAAGCCTACAAAAAAATTTCATGGCATTCAGAAGCCTTTCAAAAACCACAGAGAAGGTGCCTTGAGACAAGCCGGGCAAGTAACCCTCTCTGGATCGAAATCTTCCGGATGCCAGGACATGTATACAGCAAAGCATCTTGGACATGCCAGGAATTGCAGTGCGCATACGTCTGTGTGGCTCCAGATAAGGTCTTAGTACATTGTAAAGGTTCAATAGCTGCTGCCTATTGAGCCGATACTTGTCAAAAACCTTGGCATCGCTCATGTTATCGAAAGTGAGCCTTAGCTTGTGAACAAGAGGAGCCCTACTTATCAGTGTTCCACATGCTCCTCTTCGAGGCGCTGGGCATGCCTGAGTCTGTTGTACATAACTTGTCCAACAGCACCAACACAATCTAACTGGGGGATGTCCATATTTGCAGAGCCAAGCAGCACAAGCCAAATAGCAGAGCAAACACACAATGAGTAACAAGGTATTCACACACAAAAGCGATCTGATACAATATCGGTCATAAGGGACGTATTGGCCATGGTGTTTGGGTGATTTATAGTGCAAAATGTCCAATGGTAGCGGGTTAGTAATGATTGCTGATTGTATACAC
This sequence comes from Bombina bombina, assembly GCF_027579735.1. Classification (NCBI taxonomy): domain Eukaryota; kingdom Metazoa; phylum Chordata; class Amphibia; order Anura; family Bombinatoridae; genus Bombina; species Bombina bombina. The sequence goes on along the minus strand of NC_069506.1, from coordinate 278,301,003 downwards.
TTGATTGTATCTGAGCGAATGCTTTCATAGTGGGTGTTTTTTTTGTTGTGTTTGTTGAAATTTTGTTTTTCCCCAATAAATCGTAATGTGAAAGTGTTAAAGTGTAAAATATAACATATACAGTGTATCTTCGTAATGTTTGTTCATATGCGTAACAAATGCTTAGTAAACGCTATGCTACATTAAAAACCACAAGTCCACGCTAACATGATTCAAAGTGCATACTTGTCTATAATGTGTGCATAGACACGGCATAGAATCAGATTGAGCAATTTTGCTGCAAAACGTTAAAGTAACGACTGACATATATAAGTGATTGGCGAGATTTCAATATTTTATGCGTAACATTGAAATTGCAATAATTATGAATTTATGACAAACCTTCTCATCTACGTATATATGTAATATTGAGTGAGAAACTGAGTAAAGGGGCAGTAAAGTCCTAATGATTCAATCCCTATGGTTCAAGGTTAGAATTATGTCGTCCTATTAGCTACATGCATGTCTACTTTCCAAATCTTCGTTCTCTTGTTCTAGTTTGCAACATTATTATTGTGTGATGATTAAAAAGATAAATGTGTTTTGTTGTTGTGTGATGTGTGTTATGTACATATGTGTATATATTGTGATTATCTCCCACATATGTTCATTTATATAAAGCACTATAGCATTGTTGTTCCTTCCAAAAAAGTGACAAATAGAATATTTTCTGATATATTTTAATTATACAAAATTCCTAATGGTATATTATGTTTAAATCCTGATCTTAAAGGGACACTAAAGGCATAATTTATCTTTCATGATTCAGACAGAGAATACAATTTTCCACAACATTCCAATGTACTTCTATAATCTAAATAGCTTAATTGTTTATATATCCTTTGTTGAAGAAAAAGCAATGCACATGGGTGAGCCAATCACACAAGGCATCTATGTGCAGCCACCAATCATCATCTACTGAGCCTATCTAGATATGCTGTTCAGCAAAGGATATGAAGAGAATAAATCAAATGATATAATAGAAGTAAATTATAAAACTGTTTACAATTGCATAATCTTTCTGAATCCTTAAATATAAAAATGGGGTTTTATGTCCCTTTAAATATGTGTTAATTCTTGAAAATGATTTCCTATTTGTGATTATACAATTGGTTGTGATTTATATTTGATGTAATGTAATTTCCTAAATGATTTTGACCTTGTACTGATGTTCACACATGTAAAACACATAACTACAGTGCCAAATAGTATATTTTGTGATCTATTTGTCATTGCGGGACCTATGCAAGAATTTATAAATTAGCGCAAACCATAGGTCGCCTGTATTATGAGTTTAAAAATAGAAAATTATTGTGTGTGTTACAGAAAGAGGCCGATCGAGTGCACGAGCACATATTCCACATAGAAGCCAATGTAGGAGAGAAATAGAAACAAAAAAAACGCTTCAAACACTCCTCTTGAGCGCTAAGTGAGTGATGTCATGTCATTCTGTGAAATAGTACATGAAATCGTGATAATTTCATATTGCAAAAATGTTTTGTGAACGTAATCTGCTGTAAATTGTTTGTATATAGGTAATTATGTATGTATGTGATGATATATGTACAGAGATGTAGCTAAATGACTGTATGTTCATGTATGTCTATGTGAGTCAATGTGAAATGGCTTTGTGTGCATTTTTTTTTCTAGCACCCCAGATCTCGTATCTTTCATCTGTTATAAAAAAAAAAATTAATTTTATTAAAAAATAATTTATTGTACAGTGTTTGTATGAGTCTAAGTGTATGTTGTATAATATTTTTGAAGTGATTAGTGAAGGTTTTTGGTTGCAATATAACAATAACTACTGGTCTTGGATAGCGTTATGGATTTGTGCGTAAATGGGGATTCTTGTTGCGCTATGGAGGTTTTTCAAACTTGTAATGGCTGCGTTATGGAAATTGATGTGTTATGGGCCATAACGCTACAATTTGAGTCCTAATGCACAACTTGTAATATAGCTGAATATTAATTGTGAGGGGGGTGAAAGTCTTGGTGAGTTCCCACACATTTTTTTTGTAGGACTTGACCCCTGCAGTCCAGTGGTATCTATTGCTGATGTGGCTGTTGCGTTGGTCTTTGTCTTCATGGGCAGTTTTCTTTTTATTGTGCCACTGAGATTTTTTTTAAACCTCTTCTGTTGTTTAGATGTGCAGACGCTTTATTGTGTTGTCTCTCATTACTACTAGAGTATGTCTTTAGCTGTTTTTTTCTAGAAGGGCATTATAATTAGAATCTTTTTCAGCTGACATCATTTCTAATTCCAGACTTTTTTCTCTTTCTTAACAGAGAGAGTTTTTATTTGGTTCTGGTTAGGATTTCTGTTATTTCTATGGTATCTGGCGTGAAGGAACTTTTCTTTATCAAGACTAGTAGTCCAAGTGTATATTTTGAGCTCAGATTTGTGTTTTGTCCCTTTCATTGGAACAAGGCTCAAATCTCTAGTCTTCTGGTTCCATTTGTAAATAATAGAATGGTTTTTGCCTTTTACTGGATTTGAGCACTATACCCTCTGCTTGCAAGGGTGCAACGCTAGATACCAGGCCAATGTATTTGCTCTGGGGATTGCTGGCACAGTCAGTACCCAATAGTTGAAGGCTAACAGGACTAACCAGTTTAAGATCTTATTACCCATTCAAGTTTGAGAGGCGTTGGTGGGGGGTAGGTTACTCCTTTTTCAGGAAGCTTTGGAATAGTTTCAGATCAAGGCCTTCCAAGGGAGGTTTGTTTTCTGTTCTATGTTCCTAGGAACTCTGAAGACTCAGTTAGATGTGAACTCTAACTTATTCATTGTTCCATAAGTTGGATGGAACTTTCAGATCTATTCTAATATAGAAACTTTTTGAACAAATTTCTCAAGTTCCAACTTTCGAAATGGTAACCATTCAGATTTTTCTGTGAGGTCAGTTTATGTCCTCAATATATTTTAAGGATACTTACCTTTATTTTCTTATTTCTAGGAACATCATCAGTTTCTGAGACATGTTTTTTTGGACAAGCTTTTTCAGTTTGTTCCTCTTCCGTTTTGTCTGGCTACAGCTCTCAGAATATTCTCTTAGGTTCTGGATACCTTATTATCTGTACTCAGTTTACTGGTTCCTCAGATAAAGGTTGCTTTTTTTTTGCTTTTATAAATTGTTTCTTTGAGTCTGTCTTTGGCAGAGCGAAGATGGTTGAAGCTGGGGTTTGCCTGCTAGAACTTTCAGTCTCTGTTTTTTACTTCAGTTGCTATTTGCAAGGAGCCGTCAGGTCTCATGCTTTTGGACTTGGTTGCTTGCTTCCATATGGGTCCTCTTCAGCTTTGTATCTTTTCCCAATGATACAGGGACCTGTCTCAGTTGTCTCTGAGGACTTATTTGCATTCCAGAACAAGTCTGTTTCTGTCTTGGTAGACGAGATATTAGCTCTTTATGCAGGGGGCTTCTTTTGTCTGTAATCTCTACAGACGCAAGTTTTTTTCAGGATAGGGGGGCCGTCTGGGGGTCTCAGAAAGCCTAAGGAGTTTGGTTTCCTCTGGAGGTGAGGTTACCTGTTGATGTTTTAAAACTCTGTGCAATATTCAGGGCACTTCAGAGTTAGCCTCTGTTGAAAGAGAATTTATTTTCTATTTCAGATTAGACTATGTCAATCATCAGGGGGGAACTTACAATTTCCTAGTTATGAGAATAGTATCTCAATTTCTTTCCTGGGCAGAAGCTTATTGCTGTCTGATTTCTGCTATTCATGTTTCAGGACTGTTTAATTGGAAAACATTTTCTTCAGTTTTTCCACCTGGAAGAGTGGTCTCTTCATCTGGTTATACTCTTTCAGATAACAGATCTTTGGCATCACCCAGAGATAGCTTACTGGTTGAATCTCAATTTTCCTAGATACTGTGTAAGACCTTTGAACTGTGTTTATGGATGCTCTGGTTTTCTATTCCAGCGGGATTGCTACGATTTGGCAGGAAGAGCTTTAGTAATTCTGTTCTGCTCCAGCTTGTTTCTGTAGTATCTGTTACGCAGATCTGGTTCTGTTGTCCAGTTTCTTTCCTTAGCTGCTTCTTTTGTATCCAGAACTTCTAATTTAAGGTCATTTTTTAATCTGGATTCTAGTTCTCTTGGTTTGATGCCATGGAGATAGAACCAGAAACCTTTTGAACTATTTTTTCAGTTATTGAGTTTTATACAAGCTTTTAAGTCTGTGACTAGGGTAATTGTTGTTCGTATCAAGTTTTTTCTCTGCATTTTTTTTAATTCCAAGATTTCTTGCTATTTGTTACAGGATGGTTTGGATAAGGGTTTATTCTCCAGTTCTTTTTAAGGGTCACTGTTCTGTCTTTTTTAGTTTTTCCTAAGGAACCTTTATTTGGTCTTGGCCTATGTATTGGGCGGATATTAAACTTCTTTCTGGAAATTTTGTTTCATTTAGTTATTTCATCTCTTAGAAGAGTTTCTACTCTTTATTGTGTTCCTCCTTATCTTATTTTTCTTTAGGATAAGGTTATGTTTCCTGACTATAAAAGTTGGGACATTGTTGTTCCTTCTTTGATATTCAGAGAGGTCTCTTCATGTTTCGGATTCTGTTAGAGCTTTGTAGTATTATGTTGACACTAATAAGGTTTTCAGTTTTTTTTTAGTTTGTTCCTTTTGCTGATTCTAGGAAGTTCAGAGAAATGTTGGTGTTTATTTGGCTTCTTGGTTGATGCTTTTGATTTTATATATTTTTCTTGGATGCAGTTCGTTTTGGAATATTTCTCTCCTCTTAGTGGTAGAGAATAGTAATTGCCAGGAGTAATAGATCATGGACTCTCACCACCATGAAAAAAATGAATTTATCAGGTAAGCATAAATTATATTTTTTTATAACAAAGAGGTTGCATTGATGCTGTATTCAATTCCTCATTTCAGGCTATCAAGTAACATTTCTTAAAGGGACAGGAAACCCCAACATTTTCTTTTGTGATTTTGGATAGAACATACCATTTTAAACAACTTTCCAATTTACTTATTTTAGCTAATTGTCTTCATTCTGTTGTTATCCTTTGCTGAAGGAACGGCATTGCACTACTGGCAGTTAGATGAACACATCTAGTTAGCCAATCACGTGAGATAAATGTGTGCAGGTACCAATCAGCAGCTAGCTCCCACTAGTGTAGGATATGTGCATACAGTGGCGGCTCATGGGTTATTCAAATGGGGGTTCACGGACCAGTTATGTAAAATTATATATATTACAGACAGCTTTCACACCATCCACTGCCACCTCCTGACCCAAAGTTCCCGCCACTACGTCTCCGCACACTGAGTCACAATTCCAACTAATGAGAGTACGTGTTAAAAGTTATAAAATTATTAGAGCTACAGGACAGTCTCTTTGGTCACGTGATTTGTTTGTAGCACGCAAAGGACATTTTTGTTACTGGAAGGAAAGATTGGCACGTATACCTCCCAACATTTAAAATGTTCATAGAGGGACAATCTCCCCCCCATGGGTACTATATTGTAGTATATCCTATTAGAGGACCCTCATACACACGTACATTTACACATACACATGCACACACACACATTTACACATGCGCACACACACACATTTACACACATACACATTTACACATACACATACACATTAACACACACATTTACACACACATACATTTACACACACATACATTTACACACACACACACATTTACACAAACACCTACACATTTACACACCTACACATTTACACACATACACATTTACACACACATATTTACACACATACACATTTGCACACACACATTTACACAAACACATACACATTTACACACACACATACACATTTACACACACACATACACATTTACACACACACATACACATTTACACACACACATACACATTTACACACACACATTTACACACATACACATTTACACACACACATACACATTTACACACACACATACACATTTACATACACATTTACACACACACACATACACATTTACACACACACATACACATTTACATACACATTTACACACACATATTTACACACATTTAAAGAAATACATTCAGGAAAGGGCACTAGGACCATGGTATTATAGCAGCCACAACTCACTTTACAGAAGTAGTAATTTTTGCTGGATACGGTGTAAATAATATGAACTGTGTCAGATGTTGACTGGAGATTTGTGTCTGATCTGCTTTAGTGAACAAAGTTGAACGACTAAGAGCAGCTTTAAATTTACGATGTGCATTGACTCTGGACATGTTTTGTTTTCATTTAGATTAGGGAGCTTTTGACTACAGCGTGTGTACAGGACCGACCTCCTCAAATGTGCCTGGCCCCTGACAGCTCCAGCGGCTCTCTGCAGTCTGCAAAATCTTAAAGGCCAAGCAAACTTTTTTGCTGGTAATTTATAATTAACCCCCTACTGCCACCACTGCATTTACAATATATATCACCCAGACCTCCATTATACAATTAAATCCTAAGTGAATCCTCAACCCTGCCCAGACCCTCTACATGTACTTTAGTGCTGGGGAAAACTGGTAAGGCTTACCGGTAACTGTAAGATGTCAGTGACCGGCTTCCAGTGAGCAAGTGACTCTTGCCCCCCACCCGACACAATTCTTGGCTCTGGCTTCCTGATATTTATAAAGAAGCCTCATGGAGTCAGCAGGCAGACGGTTACTATCTGTGCTAAGAGCAGCACACAGCACTAACTTGAACCACATGCTGCAGCAGCCAGGTAACATTGTTGGATTACTTCTATACGTGACATGTAGGACCCGATAGAAAGTCTTGTTTATGTCCTGCACTCGCTAACCAGACTGAGCCATAGAAAACTCAGTGTTGCCGATCACACTAGGTCTTCATTTCAGTGATCTCTGAGGAACAGTGAGCTGGCTCTGGTGCTCCTGGCAGCTTATTCACAGAGCAGACAAGATGGCTTTTGTTATGGAATATGGAGTGAACATAATAGCCATCTTCTCTGCTCTGGGATTAAGCTGCTTTGTGACTGCAAGGCTGCAAGCAGTATGGTAGTCTCCCATATAAGCCCCCTGTTAGAATTAAAGAGTGATTACATTTTCACCTTGTTAGATCACTCAGCCCGGTCTCCTGCTAGCTTCTTCCTTTTCTGCCGCTGCCACTGTGATCCAATATGGAGGGATAAGGCACAAGTTTAAAAAACAGTGCTCCCCCTGCTGCCCGCCCATAGTCATGGCACTAATCGCACATTGAAAATTGTGCGATTAGCAGAGGTATAGGCTCTGTTATGGGCGGAGCAGCAGATACATAGAAAACATGACCAAAAGGATATAGCAGCCTATACCTCCTTTACTGCACGTGCGGTAGAGAGGTATATTAAAGGATTTATTTTATTTTATTTAAACTGCACAATCTAGACATTTTATTTAAACTGCACAATCTAGACATTTTATTTAAACTGCACAATCTAGAACATTTTTTGGCTGAATAAATATAATTTTTCCAATAGAGGGAAATTATATTTATTCAGCCAAAAAATGTAATTTCTTTCTTTTTTTCCCTTTTCCACAGGAGGCTCACGTGCGGGAGTGCACATATGGAGGAGCCTCCACTGTGTGCATATTCTATTTCAACAGGGGATACCAAGAGAACAAAGCACATTTTAAAAGAACAAAGTAAATTTAAAAGTGTCTTAAAATTACATGTTCTATTAGAATCATGCAAGTTTAATTTTGACTTTCCAATCCCTTTAAATGATTTGGAAAGTTTTTTCTTTCCTACTTTTGAAAACTAGGGTTGTAGCTGGTAGTTTTTTTTAGAATTCCAAGAATTATTTTTGTTAGTTCAGGTAACGACTTATCTGCTAACTATTAAAAAAGGTCATATTTCTGCTTCATACTACATGGTAATTGCTGTGTCTTGATAAAAAGGCTTTGTTCAGGCTTAGTCAGGATCTATCAGGAGCCCGATCCGATATGCAGCGTCGACCGCAAAAGCTGGCAACGCCAAATTTTGCGCTGGTTTGGTATCACATATACGGCATAACCTAGAAGTTACGCTCGTATATTTCTGCCTTCGGCCGTAGTTTTTTGGCCCATAGACAGGTATACCAAACCAGCGCAGTTTGGTATCCAATATACAGCGTAAGGACTTACGTGGCAAAAATGGAGAAATCTTACCCCATTTTCACCTCACCACAAATTGCAGGCGTAGTAAGCCTTACGCTGAGTATTGGAGCCCCGTAGCTCCCTAAACTGCCTGCAAAATAAAACCTAACACCTAACGCATGCGCAATGTCTATCTACCTATCAACCGCAATCCCCCGCCGCAATCCCTAATAAAGTGTTTAACCCCTAAACCGCCGCTCCCAGACCCCGCCGCCACCTACATTAAATGTCTAACCCCTAATGTGATCCCCCTACACCGCCGCCACCTACATTAAAATTATTAACCCCTAATGTAATCCCCCTACACCGCCGCCATCTATATTAAAATTATTACCCCCTAACGTGAGTCCCCTACCCCGCTGCCACCTATTTTAATTACATTACCCCCTAATCTAATCCCGCTACACCGCCGCCACCTATTTTAACTATATTACCCCCTAATGTGAGCCCCCTACCCCGCCGCCACCTATATTAAAATGATTAACCCCTAATCTAATCCCCCTACACCGCCACCACCTATAATAAATGTATTACCCCCTAAAATACTAAAATGTCCCTCCCCTAAACTAAATTACAAATAGCCCTGAAAAGGGCCTTTTGCGGTACATTGCCCCAAAGTAACCAGCTCTATTACCAGCCCTTAAAAGGGCCTTTTGCGGGGGATTGTCCCAAAGTAATCAGCTCTTTTACATGTAATCTAATCCCCCTACACCGCCACCACCTATATTAAATATATTAACCCCTAATCTGACCCCCCTACACCGCCGCCACCTATATTAAATATATTAACCCCTAATCTAATCCCCCTACACCGCCACCACCTATATTAACTATATTAACCCTAATTATATTAGGGTTAATATAGTTATTATATTATATATATTATTAATATAGTTAATAATTAATAAACGCCTAGATTTAGAGTTCTGCGTTAGCCGTCAAAAGCAGCGTTAAGGGGTCCTAACGCTGCTTTTGACTGCCCGCTGGTATTTAGAGTCAGGTAGGTAAAGGTGTACCGCTCACTTTCAAGCCGCGACTTTTCCATACCGCAGATCCCCTTACGCCAATTGCGTATCCTATCTTTTCAATGGGATCTTCCTAACGCCTGTATTTAGAGTCTTGGCTGAAGTGAGCTTTACACCTCTACCGACAAGACTCCTAACGCCCATGGAAAGGCTGTAGTTAAGAGCTTTCTGGGCTAACGCCGGTTTATAAAGCTCTTAACTACAGTGCTCTAAAGTACACTAACACCCATAAACTACCTATGTACCCCTAAACCGAGGTCCCCCCACATCACCGCCACTATAATAAATATTTTTAACCCCTAATCTGCCGACCGCACATCGCCGCCACCCACATTATCGCTATGAACCCCTAATCTGCTGCCCCTAACATCGCCGACCCCTATATTATATTTATTAACCCCTAATCTGCTGCACTCCCGCCTCGCAAACCCTATAATAAATTGTATTAACCCCTAATCTGCCCTCCCTAAAATCGCCGCCACCTAACTTCAAGTATTAACCCCTAATATGCCAATTTGACCTCGCCGCTACTCTAATAACTGTATTAACCCCTAAAGCTAAGTCTAACCCTAACACCCCCCTAAGTTAAATAAATTGTATTAACCCCTAATCTGCCCTCCCTAACATCGCCGCTACCTAACTACACTTATTAACCCCTAATCTGCCGACCGGACCTCGCGGATACTATAATAAATGTATTAACCCCTAAACCGCCGCACTCCCGCCTCGCAAACCCTATAATAAATTGTATTAACCCCTAATCTGCCCTCCCTAACATCGCCGCCACCTAACTTCAAGTATTAACCCCTAATCTGCCGACCGGACCTCGCCGCTACTCTAATAAATGTATTAACCCCTAAAGTTAAGTCTAACCCTAACCCTAACACCCCCCTAAGATAAATATAATTTTAATCTAACGAAATAAATTAAATATTATTAACTAAAGTCTTCCTATTTAAAACTAAATACTTACCTGTAAAATAAACCCTAATATAGCTACAATATAACAAATAATTATATTGTAGCTATTTTAGGATTTATATTTATTTTACAGGCAACTTTGTATTTATTTTAACTAGGTACAATAGCTATTAAATAGTTATTAACTATTTAATAGCTACCTAGTTAAAATAAGTACAAAATTACCTGTAAAATAAATCCTAACCTAAGTTACAATTAAACCTAACACTACACTATCAATAAATTAATTAAATAAATTACCTACAATTACATACAATTAAATAAACTAAACTAAATTACAAAGAAAAAACAAATACTAAATTACAAAAAATAAAAAAAGATTACAAGAATATTAGGCTAATTACACATAATCTAAGCCCCCTAATAAAATAAAAAAGTCCCCCAAAATAATAAAGGTCCCTACCCTATTCTAAATTTAAAAGTAACCAGCTCTTTTACCAGCCCTTAAAAGGGCTTTTTGCGGGGCATGCCCCAAAGTAATCAGCTCTTTTGCCTGTAAAAAAAAATACAACCCCCCCCAACATTAAAACCCACCACCCACATACCCCTACTCTAACCCAAACCCCCCTTAAATAAACCTATCACTACCCCCCTGAAGATCTCCCTACCTTGAGTCGTCTTCACCCAGCCGGGCACCGATGGACCAAAAGAGGACATCCGGAGCGGCAGAAGTCTTCATCCTATCCGGGCAGAAGAGGACATCTGGACCGGCAGACATCTTCATCCAAGCAGCATCTTCTATCTTCATCCATCCGGAGCGGAGCCATCTTCTTCCACACAAGGCATCTATGTGCAGCCACCAATCATCATCTACTGAGCCTATCTAGATATGCTGTTCAGCAAAGGATATGAAGAGAATAAATCAAATGATATAATAGAAGTAAATTATAAAACTGTTTACAATTGCATAATCTTTCTGAATCATGAAATATAAAAATGGGGTTTTATGTCCCTTTAAATATGTGTTAATTCTTGAAAATGATTTCCTATTTGTGATTATACAATTGGTTGTGATTTATATTTGATGTAATGTAATTTCCTAAATGATTTTGACCTTGTACTGATGTTCACACATGTAAAACACATAACTACAGTGCCAAATAGTATATTTTGTGATCTATTTGTCATTGCGGGACCTACGCAAGAATTTATAAATTAGCGCAAACCATAGGCCGCCTGTATTATGAGTTTAAAAATAGAAAATTATTGTGTGTGTTACAGAAAGAGGCCGATCGAGTGCACGAGCACATATTCCCCATAGAAGCCAATGTAGGAGAGAAATAGAAACAAAAAAAACGCTTCAAACACTCCTCTTGAGCGCTAAGTGAGTGATGTCATGTCATTCTGTGAAATAGTACATGAAATCGTGATAATTTCATATTGCAAAAATGTTTTGTGAACGTAATCTGCTGTATATTGTTTGTATATAGGTAATTATGTATGTATGTGATGATATATGTACAGAGATGTAGCTAAATGACTGTATGTTCATGTATGTCTATGTGAGTCAATGTGAAATGGCTTTGTGTGCATTTTTTTTTCTAGCACCCGAGATCTCGTATCTTTCATCTGTTATAAAAAAAAATTAAATTTTATTAAAAAATAATTTATTGTACAGTGTTTGTATGAGTCTAAGTGTATGTTGTATAATATTTTTGAAGTGATTAGTGAAGGTTTTTGGTTGCAATATAACAATAACTACTGGTCTTGGATAGCGTTATGGATTTGTGCGTAAATGGGGATTCTTGTTGCGCTATGGAGGTTTTTCAAACTTGTAATGGCTGCGTTATGGAAATTGATGTGTTATGGGCCATAACGCTACAATTTGAGTCCTAATGCACAACTTGTAATATAGCTGAATATTAATTGTGAGGGGGGTGAAAGTCTTGGTGAGTTCCCACACATTTTTTTTGTAGGACTTGACCCCTGCAGTCCAGTGGTATCTATTGCTGATGTGGCTGTTGCGTTGGTCTTTGTCTTCATGGGCAGTTTTCTTTTTATTGTGCCACTGAGATTTTTTTAAACCTCTTCTGTTGTTTAGATGTGCAGACGCTTTATTGTGTTGTCTCTCATTACTACTAGAGTATGTCTTTAGCTGTTTTTTTCTAGAAGGGCATTATAATTAGAATCTTTTTCAGCTGACATCATTTCTAATTCCAGACTTTTATCTCTTTCTTAACAGAGAGAGTTTTTATTTGGTTCTGGTTAGGATTTCTGTTATTTCTATGGTATCTGGCGTGAAGGAGCTTTTCTTTATCAAGACTAGTAGTCCAAGTGTATATTTTGAGCTCAGATTTGTGTTTTGTCCCTTTCATTGGAACAAGGCTCAAATCTCTAGTCTTCTGGTTCCATCTGTAAATAATAGAATGGTTTTTGCCTTTTACTGGATTTGAGCACTATACCCTCTGCTTGCAAGGGTGCAACGCTAGATACTTGGCCAATGTATTTGCTCTGGGGATTGCTGGCACAGTCAGTACCCAATAGTTGAAGGCTAACAGGACTAACCAGTTTAAGATCTTATTCCCCATTCAAGTTTGAGAGGCGTTGGTGGGGGGTAGGTTACTCCTTTTTCAGGAAGCTTTGGAATAGTTTCAGATCAAGGCCTTCCAAGGGAGGTTTGTTTTCTGTTCTATGTTCTTAGGAACTCTGAAGACTCAGTTAGATGTGAACTCTAACTTATTCATTGTTCCATAAGTTGGATGGAACTTTCAGATCTATTCTAATCTAGAAACTTTTTGAACAAATTTCTCAAGTTCCAACTTTCGAAATGGTAACCATTCAGATTTTTCTGAGAGGTCAGTTTATGTCCTCAATATATTTTAAGGATACTTACCTTTATTTTCTTATTTCTAGGAACATCATCAGTTTCTGAGACATGTTTTTTTGGACAAGCTTTTTCAGTTTCTTCCTCTTCCGTTTTGTCTGGCTACAGCTCTCAGAATATTCTCTTAGGTTCTGGATACCTTATTATCTGTACTCAGTTTACTGGTTCCTCAGATAAAGGTTGCTTTTTTTTTGTTTTTATAAATTTTTCTTTGAGTCTGTCTTTAGCAGAGCGAAGATGGTTGAAGCTGGGGTTTGCCTGCTAGAACTTTCAGTCTCTATTTTTTACTTCAGTTGCTATTTGCAAGGAGCCGTCAGGTCTCATGCTTTTGGACTTGGTTGCTTGCTTCCATATGAGTCCTCTTCAGCTTTGTATCTTTTCCCAATGATACAGGGACCTGTCTCAGTTGTCTCTGAGGACTTATTTACATTCCAGAACAAGTCTGTTTCTGTCTTGGTAGACGAGATATTAGCTCTTTATGCAGGGGGCTTCTTTTGTCTGTAATCTCTACAGACGCAAGTTTTTTTTCAGGATAGGGGGCCGTCTGGGGGTCTCAGAAAGCCTAAGGAGTTTGGTTTCCTCTGGAGGTGAGGTTACCTGTTGATGTTTTAAAACTCTGTGCAATATTCAGGGCACTTCAGAGTTAGCCTCTGTTGAAAGAGAATTTATTTTCTATTTCAGATTAGACTATGTCAATCATCAGGGGGGAACTTACAATTTCCTAGTTATGAGAATAGTATCTCAATTTCTTTCCTGGGCAGAAGCTTATTGCTGTCTGATTTCTGCTATTCATGTTTCAGGACTGTTTAATTGGAAAACATTTTCTTCAGTTTTTCCACCTGGAAGAGTGGTCTCTTCATCTGGTTATACTCTTTCAGATAACAGATCTTTGGCATCACCCAGAGATAGCTTACTGGTTGAATCTCAATTTTCCTAGGTACTGTGTAAGACCTTTGAACTGTGTTTATGGATGCTCTGGTTTTCTATTCCAGCGGGATTGCTACGATTTGGCAGGAAGAGCTTAAGTAATTCTGTTCTGCTCCAGCTTGTTTCTGTAGTATCTGTTACGCAGATCTGGTTCTGTTGTCCAGTTTCTTTCCTTAGCTGCTTCTTTTGTATCCAGAACTTCTAATTTAAGGTCATTTTTTTATCTGGATTCTAGTTCTCTTGGTTTGATGCCATGGAGATAGAACCAGAAACCTTTTGAACTATTTGTTCAATTATTGAGTTTTATACAAGCTTTTAAGTCTGTGACTAGGGTAATTGTTGTTCGTATCAAGTTTTTTCTCTGTATTTTTTTTAATTCCAAGATTTCTTGCTATTTGTTACAGGATGGTTTGGATAAGGGTTTATTCTCCAGTTCTTTTTAAGGGTCACTTTTCTGTCTTTTTTAGTTTTTCCTAAGGAACCTTTATTTGGTCTTGGCCTATGTATCGGGCGGATATTAAACTTCTTTCTGGAAATTTTGTTTCATTTAGTTATTTCATCTCTTAGAAGAGTTTCTACTCTTTATTGTGTTCCTCCTTATCTTATTTTTCTTTAGGATAAGGTTATGTTTCCTGACTATAAAAGTTGGGACATTGTTGTTCCTTCTTTGATATTCAGAGAGGTCTCTTCATGTTTCGGATTCTGTTAGAGCTTTGTAGTATTATGTTGACACTACTAAGGTTTTCAGGTTTTTTTTAGTTTGTTCCTTTTGCTGATTCTAGGAAGTTCAGAGAAATGTTGGTGTTTATTTGGCTTCTTGGTTGATGCTTTTGATTTTATATATTTTTCTTGGATGCAGTTCGTTTTGGAATATTTCTCTCCTCTTAGTGGTAGAGAATAGTAATTGCCAGGAGTAATAGATCATGGACTCTCACCACCATGAAAAAATGAATTTATCAGGTAAGCATAAATTATATTTTTTTATAACAAAGAGGTTGCATTGATGCTGTATTCAATTCCTCATTTCAGGCTATCAAGTAACATTTCTTAAAGGGACAGGAAACCCCAAAATTTTCTTTTGTGATTTTGGGTAGAACATACCATTTTAAACAACTTTCCAATTTACTTATTTTAGCTAATTGTCTTCATTCTGTTGTTATCCTTTGCTGAAGGAACGGCATTGCACTACTGGCAGTTAGATGAACACATCTAGTTAGCCAATCACGTGAGATAAATGTGTGCAGGTACCAATCAGCAGCTAGCTCCCACTAGTGTAGGATATGTGCATATTAAACATAGAAACATAGAAACATAGATATTGACGGCAGATAAGAGCCATAGGCCCAGCAAGTCTGCCCGACCTTACCTAACAGTATAAACTTATCTAGTTCGTAGGATAGCCCTATGCTTGTCCCATGCATTTTTAAAGTCCCCCACAGTGTTTGTTGCTACTACCTCTTGAGGAAGTTTATTCCATAAATCAATCACTCTTTCTGTAAAGAAGTGCTTCCTCAAATTACTTCTGAATCTACTACCCTTTAGCTTGAGCTCATGACCCCTTGTTCTTGAATTTTCCATTTTATGTAAAATACCCACAGCCTCAGTTTTACTAAACCCTTTAATGTACTTGAAAGTTGCTATCATATCACCTCTTTCCCTTCTCTCCTCTAAGCTATACATATTTAGGTCATTGAGCCTATCCTGGTAAGTTTTATTTTTTAGACCATGTACCATTTTGGTAGCCCTCCTTTGCACAGATTCAAGTTTGTTAATATCCTTCTGAAGATATGGTCTCCAGAACTGCACACAATACTCAAGATGAGGCCTAACTAATGATCTATAAAGTGGCATAAGAACCTTACTATTTCTGCTGCAAATACCTCTACCAATACATCCAAGCATTCTGCTAGCCTTACTCGCTGCATTACTACATTGTTTACTAAGTTTTAAATCATCTGAAATAATAATTCCCAAGTCCTGTTCCTCGTCTGTAACAGTCAGTAAAGTGTCATTGAGTCTGTAATTAACATTTGGATTTTTCTTCCCTAAATGCATTATTTTACACTTTGCTGTGTTAAACTTTAGATCCCAGTTGTTTGTCCAATCCTCCAATTGTTGTATATCACTTCTCATTTTGTCTACCCCCCCTGGAACATCCACTCTGTTGCAAATTTTTGTATCATCTGCAAAGAGACATACTTTCCCCTGTAGCCCTTTGCTGATATCGCAGATAAATATGTTAAACAAAACAGGCCCCAGAACTGACCCCTGAGGAACACCACTAGTAACAGTATTCTATTTCAACAGGGCATACCAAGAGAACAAAGCACATTTTAAAAGAACAAAGTAAATTTAAAAGTGTCTTAAAATTACATGTTCTATTAGAATCATGCAAGTTTAATTTTGACTTTCCAATCCCTTTAAATGATTTGGAAAGTTTTTTCTTTCCTACTTTTGAAAACTAGGGTTGTAGCTGGTAGTTTTTTTTAGAATTCCAAGAATTATTTTTGTTAGTTCAGGTAACGACTTATCTGCTAACTATTAAAAAAAGGTCATATTTCTGCTTCATACTACATGGTAATTGCTGTGTCTTGATAAAAAGGCTTTGTTCAGGCTTAGTCAGGATCTATCAGGAGCCCGATCCGATATGCAGCGTCGCCCGCAAAAGCTGGCAACGCCAAATTTTGCGCTGGTTTGGTATCACATATACGGCATAACCTAGAAGTTACGCTCGTATATTTCTGCCTTCGGCCGTAGATTTTTGGCCCATAGACAGGTATACCAAACCAGCGCAGTTTGGTATCCAATATACAGCGTAAGGACTTACGTGGCAAAAATGGAGAAATCTTACTCCATTTTCACCTCACCACAAATTGCAGGCGTAGTAAGCCTTACGCTGAGTATTGGAGCCCCGTAGCTCCCTAAACTGCCTGCAAAATAAAACCTAACACCTAACGCATGCGCAATGTCTATCTACCTGTCAACCGCAATCCCCCGCCGCAATCCCTAATAAAGTGTTTAACCCCTAAACCGCCGCTCCCAGACCCCGCCGCCACCTACATTAAATGTCTAACCCCTAATGTGATCCCCCTACACCGCCGCCACCTACATTAAAATTATTAACCCCTAATGTAATCCCCCTACACCGCCGCCATCTATATTAAAATTATTACCCCCTAACGTGAGTCCCCTACCCCGCTGCCACCTATTTTAATTACATTACCCCCTAACGTGAGTCCCCTACACCGCCGCCACCTATTTTAACTATATTACCCCCTAATGTGAGCCCCCTACCCCGCCGCCACCTATATTAAAATGATTAACCCCTAATCTAATCCCCCTACACCGCCACCACCTATAATAAATGTATTACCCCCTAAAATACTAAAATGTCCCTCCCCTAAACTAAATTACAAATAGCCCTGAAAAGGGCCTTTTGCGGTACATTGCCCCAAAGTAACCAGCTCTATTACCAGCCCTTAAAAGGGCCTTTTGCGGGGGATTGTCCCAAAGTAATCAGCTCTTTTACATGTAATCTAATCCCCCTACACCGCCACCACCTATATTAAATATATTAACCCCTAATCTGACCCCCCTACACCGCCGCCACCTATATTAAATATATTAACCCCTAATCTAATCCCCCTACACCGCCACCACCTATATTAACTATATTAACCCTAATTATATTAGGGTTAATATAGTTAATATAGTTATTATATTATATATATTATTAATATAGTTAATAATTAATAAACGCCTAGATTTAGAGTTCTGCGTTATCCGTCAAAAGCAGCGTTAAGGGGTCCTAACGCTGCTTTTGACCGCCCGCTGGTATTTAGAGTCAGGTAGGTAAAGGTGTACCGCTCACTTTCAAGCCGCGACTTTTCCATACCGCAGATCCCCTTACGCCAATTGCGTATCCTATCTTTTCAATGGGATCTTCCTAACGCCGGTATTTAGAGTCTTGGCTGAAGTGAGCTTTACACCTCTACCGACAAGACTCCTAACGCCCATGGAAAGGCTGTAGTTAAGAGCTTTCTGGGCTAACGCCGGTTTATAAAGCTCTTAACTACAGTGCTCTAAAGTACACTAACACCCATAAACTACCTATGTACCCCTAAACCGAGGTCCCCCACATCACCGCCACTATAATAAATATTTTTAACCCCTAATCTGCCGACCGCACATCGCCGCCACCCACATTATCGCTATGAACCCCTAATCTGCTGCCCCTAACATCGCCGACCCCTATATTATATTTATTAACCCCTAATCTGCTGCACTCCCGCCTCGCAAACCCTATAATAAATTGTATTAACCCCTAATCTGCCCTCCCTAAAATCGCCGCCACCTAAATTCAAGTATTAACCCCTAATCTGCCAACTTGACCTCGCCGCTACTCTAATAACTGTATTAACCCCTAAAGCTAAGTCTAACCCTAACCCTAACACCCCCCTAAGTTAAATAAATTGTATTAACCCCTAATCTGCCCTCCCTAACATCGCCGCTACCTAACTACACTTATTAACCCCTAATCTGCCGACCGGACCTCGCGGCTACTATAATAAATGTATTAACCCCTAAACCGCCGCACTCCCGCCTCGCAAACCCTATAATAAATTGTATTAACCCCTAATCTGCCCTCCCTAACATCGCCGCCACCTAACTTCAAGTATTAACCCCTAATCTGCCGACCGGACCTCGCCGCTACTCTAATAAATGTATTAACCCCTAAAGCTAAGTCTAACCCTAACACCCCCCTAAAATAAATATAATTTTAATCTAACGAAATAAATTAAATATTATTAACTAAAGTCTTCCTATTTAAAACTAAATACTTACCTGTAAAATAAACCCTAATATAGCTACAATATAACAAATAATTATATTGTAGCTATTTTAGGATTTATATTTATTTTACAGGCAACTTTGTATTTATTTTAACTAGGTACAATACCTATTAAATAGTTATTAACTATTTAATAGCTACCTAGTTAAAATAAGTACAAAATTACCTGTAAAATAAATAAATAAATTACCTACAATTACATACAATTAAATAAACTAAACTAAATTACAAAGAAAAAACAAATACTAAATTACAAAAAATAAAAAAAGATTACAAGAATATTAGGCTAATTACACATAATCTAAGCCCCCTAATAAAATAAAAAAGCCCCCCAAAATAATAAAGGTCCCTACCCTATTCTAAATTTAAAAGCAACCAGCTCTTTTACCAGCCCTTAAAAGGGCTTTTTGCGGGGCATGCCCCAAAGTAATCAGCTCTTTTGCCTGTAAAAAAAAATACAACCCCCCCCAACATTAAAACCCACCACCCACATACCCCTACTCTAACCCAAACCCCCCTTAAATAAACCTATCACTACCCCCCTGAAGATCTCCCTACCTTGAGTCGTCTTCACCCAGCCGGGCACCGATGGACCAAAAGAGGACATCCGGAGCGGCAGAAGTCTTCATCCTATCCAGGCAGAAGAGGACATCTGGACCGGCAGACATCTTCATCTAAGCAGCATCTTCTATCTTCATCCATACGGAGCGGAGCCATCTTCTTCCAGCCGACGCGGATCCATCCTCTTCAACCGACGCCTACTTGCCGAATGAAGGTTCCTTTAAATTAAGTCATCCAAGATGGCGTCCCTCGAATTCCGATTGGCTGATAGGATTCTATCAGCCAATCAGAATTAAGGTAGGAAAAATCTGATTGGCTGATTAAATCAGCCAATCAGATTTAAGTTCAATCCGATTGGCTAATCCAATCAGCCAATCAGATTGAGCTCGCATTCTATTGGCTGTTCCGATCAGCCAATAAAATGCTAGCTCTATCTGATTGGCTGATTGGATCAGCCAATCAGATTTTTCCTACCTTAATTCCGATTGGCTGATAGAATCCCATCAGCCAATCGGAATTCGAGGGACGCCATCTTGGATGACGTCATTTAAAGGAACCTTCATTCGGCGAGTAGGCGTCGGTTGAAGAGGATGGATCCGCGCCGGCTGGAAGAAGATGGCTCCGCTCCGCTCCGGATGGATGAAGATAGAAGATGCCACTTGGATGAAGATGTCTGCCGCTCCGGATGTCCTCTTATGCCCGGATAGGATGAAGACTTCTGCCGGTCTGTATGTCCTCTTCTGCTCCATCGGATGAAGACTTCAGCCCGGCTGGGTGAAGATGACTCAAGGTAGGGAGATCTTTAGGGGGGTAGTGTTAGGTGTTTTTAAGGGGGGTTTGGGTTAGAGTAGGGGTATGTGGGTGGTGGGTTGTAATGTTGGGGGGGTTGTATTTTTTTTACAGGCAAAAGAGCTGATTACTTACGGCATGCCCCGCAAAAAGCCCTTTTCAAGGCTGGTAAAAGAGCTGGTTACTTTTTAATTTAGAGTAGGGTAGGGACCTTTATTATTTTGGGGGGCTTTTTATTTTATTAGGGGGCTTAGAGTAGGTGTAATTAGCCTAATATTCTTGTAATCTTTTTTTATTTTTTGTAATTTAGTGTTGTTGTTTTTTTGTAATTTAGTTTAGTTTATTTAATTGTATGTAATTGTAGGTAATTTATTTAATTAATTTATTGATAGTGTAGTGTTAGGTTAAATTGTAACTTAGGGTAGGATTTATTTTACAGGTAATTTTGTAATTTTTTTAAATAGGTAGCTATTAAATAGTTAATAACTATTTAATAGCTATTGTACCTAGTTAAAATAAATACAAAGTTGCCTGTAAAATAAATATAAATCCTAAAATAGCTACAATATAATTATTTGTTAAATTGTAGCTATATTAGGGTTCATTTTACAGGTAAGTATTTAGTTTTAAATAGGAATACTTTAGTTAATAAGATTTAATTTATTTCGTTAGATTAAAATTATATTTAATTTAGTGGGTGTTAGGGTTAGACTTAGCTTTAGGAGTTAATACATTTATTAGAGTAGCAGCGAGGTCCGGTCGGCAGATTAGGGGTTAATACTTGAAGTTAGGTGGCGGGACATTGGGGGGGTAGATTAGGGGTTAATACTATTTATTATAGGGTTTGCGAGGCGGGAGTGCAGCAGTTTAGGGGTTAATAACTTTATTAGAGTAGCGGCGAGGTCCGGTCGGCAGATTAGGGGTTAAGTGTAGGTAAGGTAGCGGCGACATTAGGGAGGGCAGATTAGGGGTTAATAAATATAATATAGGGGTCCGCGATGTTAGGGGCAGCAGATTAGGGGTACATAGGTATAATGTAGGTTGCGGCGTTGTCCGGAGTGGAAGATTAGGGGTTAATAGTATAATGCAGGTGTCAGCGATAGTGGGGGCGGCAGATTAGGGGTTAATGAGTGTAAGGTTAGGGGTGTTTAGACTCGGGGTTCATGTTAGGGTGTTAGGTGCAGACTTAGAAAGTATTTCGCCATAGGAAACAATGGGGCTGCGTTGGGAGCTTAACGCTGTTTTTTTGCAGGTGTTAGGTTTTTTTTCATCCCAAACTGCCCCATTGTTTCCTATGGGGGAATCGTGCACGAGCACGTTTTGCCAGCTTACCACTACCGTAAGCAATGCTGGTATTGAGGGTTGAAGTGGCGGTACCTGTAAAAAAAAAAGAACAACCCCATTACAACCCACCACCCACACACCCCTACTCTAAAACCCACCCTATCCCCCCTTAAAAAAACCTAAGTCTAACCCCCAAGTGCTCCTTACCTGTCCTGAAGACCGGCAGAGAAGGTCCTATTCCATAGCGGAGAAGTCTTCTTCCAGGCGGAGACTTCTTCTTACAGGAACCAGCCGGCGCGGCGCGGAACGGAGCGGAGGAGTTGAAGACCGGCGATGCAGGAACTGAAGATCGGCGACGCTGGAACTGAAGACCGGAGCCATGGAGCGTGGAGGATCCTCTTCATACGATCGCCGCCGTACACTGAATCGGAATTTACGGTACGCGATTAAAAATGGCGTCCCTTGAATTCCTATAGGCTGATTTGAGCCTTCAAATTCAAATCAGCCAATCGGATGAAAGCTACTTTAATTCTATTGGCTGATTTGAATAGCCAATAGAATAAGAGCTACTGTAATTCTATTGGCTGATTAGAATAGCCAATATAATTACAGTAGCTCTTATTCTATTGGCTATTCAAATCAGCCAATAGAATTAAAGTAGCTCTCATCCGATTGGCTGATTTGAATTTGAAGGCTCAAATCAGCCAATAGGAATTCAAGGGACGCCATTTTTAATTGCGTACCTTGAATTCCTATTCAATGTACGGCGGCGATCATATGAAGAGGATCCTCCACGCTCCATGGCTCCGGTCTTCAGTTCCTGCATCGCCGGTCTTCAGTTCCAGAGAGGACGGTCTTCAGCTCCACGGTCATCGGTCTTCAACTCCTCCGCTCCGCGTCGGCTGGTTCCTGGAAGAAGAAGAGGTCGCCGCCTGGAAGAAGACTTCTCCGCCTGGAACAGGACCTTCTCCGCCGGTCTTCAGGACAGGTAAAGAGCACTTGGGGGTTAGACTTAGGTTTTCTTAAGGGG
Organism: Bombina bombina; assembly: GCF_027579735.1. Lineage (NCBI taxonomy): Eukaryota > Metazoa > Chordata > Amphibia > Anura > Bombinatoridae > Bombina > Bombina bombina. The sequence goes on along the minus strand of NC_069506.1, from coordinate 278,278,559 downwards.
TGGGTTTTAGAGTAGGGGTGTGTGGGTGGTGGGTTGTAATGGGGGGGTTGTTCTTTTTTTTTACAGGTAAAAGAGCTGATTACTTTGGGGCAATGCCCCACAAAAGGCCCTTTTAAGGGCTGGTAATAGAGCTGGTTACTTTTTGTAATTTAGTTTAGGGTAGGGACATTTTTTTATTTTGGGGGGCTTTGTTATTTTATTAGGGGGCTTAGATTAGGTGTAATTACCTTAAAATTCTTGTAATCTTTTTTATTTTTTGTAATTTAGTGTTTGTTTGTTTTTGTAATTTAGTTTAGTGTATTTAATTATATGTTAGTTTAGATAATTGTAGTTTATTTAATTAATTTATTGATAGTGTAGGTGTATTTGTAACTTAGGTTAGGATTTATTTTACAGGTAAATTGTTAATTATTTTAACTAGGTAGCTATTAAATAGTTATTAACTATGTAATAGCTATTGTACCTAGTTAAAATAAATACCAAGTTACCTGTAAAATAAATATAAACCCTAAAATAGCTACAATGTAATTATTAATTATATTGTAGCTATCTTAAGGTTTATTTTATTTATAAGTATTTAGTTTTAAATAGGAATATTTTAGTTAATAAGATTAATATTATTTAGATTTATTGCAATAATAATTAAGTTAGGGTTAGATATGGTTAATATAGTTAATATATATAATATAATAACTATATTAATTATTAACTATATTAATAATATATATAATAACTATATTAACTATATTAACCCTAATATAATTAGGGCTAATATAGTTAATATAGGTGGTGGCGGTGTAGGGGGATTAGATTAGGGGTTAATTTATTTAATATAGGTGGCGGCGGAGTAGGGGGATTAGATTAGGGGTTAATATATTTAATATAGGCGGCGGCGGCGGTGTAGGGGGGTCAGATTAGGGGTTAATATATTTAATATAGGTGGCGGCGGTGTAGGGGGATTAGATTACATGTAAAAGAGCTGATTACTTTGGGACAATGCCCCGCAAAAGGCCCTTTTAAGGGCTGGTAATAGAGCTGGTTACTTTGGGGCAATGCCCCGCAATAGGCCCTTTTAAGGGCTGGTAATAGATCTGGTTACTTTGGGGCAATGTCCCGCAAAAGGCCTTTTCAGGGCTATTTGTAATTTAGTTTAGGGTAGGGACATTTTAGTATTTTAGGGGGTAATACATTTATTATAGGTGTTGGCGGGGTAGGGGGATTAGATTAGGGGTTAATCATTTTAATATAGGTGGCAGCGTGGTAGGGGGATTAGATTAGGGGGTAATGTAGTTAAAATAGGTGGCGGCGGGGTACGGGACTCACATTAGGGGGTAGTAATTTTAATATAGATGGCGGCGATGTAGGGGGATTACATTAGGGATTAATAATTTTAATGTAGGTGGCGGCGGTGTAGGGGGATCACATTAGGGGGTTAGACATTTAATACAGGTGGCGGCGGTGTAGGGGGATTAGATTAGGGGTTAATAATTTTAATATAGGTGGCGGCGGTGTAAGGGCGTCAGATTAGGGGGTAGTACATATAATGTAGGTGGCGGCGGGGTAGGGGGCTCACATTAGGGGGTAATATAGTTAAAATAGGTGGCGGCGGTGTAGGGGGATTAGATTAGGGGTTAATAATCTTAATTTAGGTGGCGGCGGTGTAAGGGGGTGAGATAAGGGGGTAGTACATATAATGTAGGTGGCGGCGGGGTAGGGGGCTCACATTAGGGGCAATATAGTTAAAATAGGTGGCGGCGGTGTAGGGGGATTAGATTAGGGGGTAATATAGTTAATGTATCTGGTGGCGGGGTCCGGGAGCGGCGGTTTAGGGGTTAATATATTTATTGTTAGGAGTGAGAGGGGGGATTGCGGATAGAGGGGTATACATGTCGGGCTATGTTTGGGAGGCGTGTTAGGCAGTTACGGGTGATTTTATAATTTAGTCAGTTTTTGTAGGCGGCGGCAGTTTCTAAAGTGCCTTAAGTCAGTGGCGACTCCAGAAATTTGTACTTATGCAGATTTCTGGACATCGCTAGTTTGTCTGACTTACAGCACTTTAGCATCTGACGGCGCCGTATATGTGATAGCTCGAGTTGCGATCTGAAACTAAGGGCGGCGCAGGTTTCCACGCTTGCGCCGAAACTTGTGCCGTATAAACAAGTGTCTAAACCAATGTTTTATTTGACAATCTTTACAGGCTTCTCTTTTCGAACCTCCATGTTTTGGACATTTAGCTTCTGTCTTGGAAGTTTTTATTGTTTTTAGCAATATATTTTGCTGTAAGACAGTGATGGACTTAGGACTGTAGGGGTACCATCTTTTGCTGAAAGAGTGCTCGGGCGGTGTCGTGGTTTGAGCAGCTAAGGCACAGCCCAGGTAACCGGCCTCTTGGAACTAATTTGGGACTATTTTATACACATCTGCCTGGTTACCAGAGTACCATACAGTTATTAACCGTAAACAGCTTCTTTTATACTGACAATAGGACTTTCAGGAATGTTATATATCCTAGGTTACAATATTATTTAATTCTATCTCAGCAGTAACCTCCAACATGTTATATATTTTTACGTAACAATATTTTTGATTAATGGAATTATGAACATTAATAATGAATCATAAAATTATTGTCAGCAATATCAATTCTGATATGGTAGAATTTGTCAATACACTTCAGTGAAACGTTATATAATCTCTGTAGTGTATTCCAAAATGCTAATGAGATATCTAGAAATTATGACAATAAAATTATTATGAACATTAATATTTAATCTCAAATTAAATTAATTCCTGAGTTCTGACCAGTTAATCTCTATAAATACATTGATATGGATATATTTATGCAGAAAAAAGTGTGTTAATTATGGCCAAATATATATGTCTATTATCCCATGAATGGACCAAACACTCCTTTAAATTAGCCTTAACTCAAAATTAATTAAAGGTACCTCAGTATTATGGATACAATATTTCTATAAATTAAACTCAACTCAAAATGAATTGCTATTAAATATCACACAGGAATTATACTAGAATAATTTATAAATAGCCAGAAAGTTTAATCAATTCAATATATAACTTATTTAACAATGTTTGTATTCACCTATGTTAAAATTTCACAATTGAATCTTAGCTCTCACAATCTAATGGAATTTCCACGGAAATATAATTCACTATTTTTAGCCCAATATAATCTAATATACTTCACGTAAACCAAACATATACTAATTAATCTAGCATGAGATAACTTCTTATTTAGCCACAATAAAAAAAATCTAAAATATATCACAATAACTACAAATAACTTATCACATTAAAATACATAAATCCTTTCTTAATAATAATATTTAACACTTGTACACTTACTACCCTGATCTAAATAATAATAAATATAAGAATAAGATACCTTTTAATTCACAACTGCAGCTATACTATGCTATAACAAATTTCTTTGCTAAGGCCTATTTAATATATATAAGAAATTAAACACACATACATTACCAGATAACAAAATTGAGAGTTTAATCTTGCAGATATTCTATTGGTCATACGTGAAGGAATATTTCACTTATTTTGCAAGGGTACAGGTCACAGAGTATCTCTCACAGAGAGTGTTCCAGCCAGGAGTCAGAGAAAGTATATGCCCAAAATGTGTGTATCTCTCTCTTACAAAGTGAGACTGTTCTCTCTTGCATAAAGTGAAAGCCTATATTAGTCATAAGCCACTCCTTCATTCTCTAATCCAGAGCTTTCCAAACTTTTCATGTTGGTGACACACTTTTTAGACCTACATCATGTCGCGACACGGTAGTTCAGTTGTACTAGCAAACTAGAGGTTAAACTAACTTGTTATAATAGATACAGACACATACATAAATTATATAATAACAAAATGTATTTACAAGTAACAGTATGTATGTGCAAGAATTAAAAAAAAGTTTAATAACACCATACACCAATAGCTACTTACTATTTTAATGGGATGTATGAGGGATGATGGGATGAACACAGTTTCTGAATATTTGGTGGAATATAAGATAAAGACACTCACATTTCATCATCAAGCATTTTTAAGTTTCCACTTCCTATCCATATATCAAGAGCAGGAGCAGCAATGCACTACTGGGAGCTAGTTGCAAAAAAAACCCACTGACTTCTGACTTCAGCTCAGAGTGCAAACACACTGCTGTCCCACTCTATGACTACACATGCAGTCACAAGCCAATTAAGGAGACTACACGTGCAGTCAGGAGCCAATGTGCCGCCAAAGCCGCCAATGGGAATAGTTTCAGTTCCCACTGAGCTGCGCCAATTGGTTAAGATGATCTGTGACCCACAAGGTATCAATCATGTGATATGCGTAGCAGGCAGGCGGAAAGACAGAAACCAAAAAACATTTTTTTTTTAAATATTTGTGCTTGAAGCAGGGACACACCAACACACTCCTGCCGACACACTAGTGTGTCCCGACACACAGTTTGGAAAGCACTGCTCTAATCCTTGCAATAGGATCTGGTTACGCCCTTTGAGTCTGAGCTCACCTCTCGTAGGTTACTGGTAATGCCATTCAATTTCCTTAAATTGAATTTCTCTGGCTGTAATTCCCATACCGGAGGGCAACAGGAGTAGGAGTGTAGTTTAATTTTATATTTAAAATATTCTGTTTCGTAATTACAGGGATATATATATATATATATATATATATTTATCAAATGTCTATTTAATACACTCATAGTTTATAGCTCAATAAACTATTTGGTCAATTTGATATGTTATTATTTAGTTTGGCTGAGCATATGTATTTCAATACCAAACATGAGTATATTGATTTAGTATTAGACATATTTCTAATTGCATATCTGCTTACATATAATACACATATATTCAGTGTGTGTCTCAATACAATTCTGCTTAATATTTTAAGAGATGTATTTAAAAGTCAGATTTTAGTCCTAAAGCCTGTGTACACTGGACATTTTTTGCAGTACAGCGGTTCCATCCCTTGCTCTCTCTCTATCCCCCCTCTCTTTTGCTCTCTCTGCCCCCTCTCTTTTGCTCTCTCTGCCCCCTCTCTCCCCCTCTCTTGTGCTCTCTCTCCCTCTCTTTTGCTCTCTCTGTCCCCTCTTTCTCTATTTTGCTCTCTTTCTCCACCTCTCTTTTCCTCCCTCTCTTTTGCGCTCTCCTCCCTCTCTTTTGCGCTCTCTCTCTCCCCATCTCTTTTGCTCTCTCTCCCCCTCTCTTTTGCTGTCTCTCCCCCTCTCTTTTGCTGTCTCGCTCCTCTCTTTTGCTCTCTTCACCCCTTTCTTTTGCTCTCTCCACCCTCTCTTTTGCTGTCTTTCTCCCCCTCTCTTTTGCTCTCTCTATCCCCCTCTTTTGCTCTCTCTCTCTCTCCCCCTCTCTTTTGCTCTCTCTCTACTCCCTCTATTTTGCTCTCTCCCCCCCCTCTCATTTGTTCTCTCTATCCCCCCTCTTTTGCTCTCTCTATCCGGCCTCTTATGCTCACTCTTTCTTCCCTTTCTTTAGCTCTCTCTCCCCTCTCTTTTGCTGTCTCTCTCCCCCTCTCTTTTGCTCTTTATCTCCCCCTCTCTTTTGCTCTCTCTCTCTCCCGCTCTCTTATGCTCTCTCCCCCTCTCTTTTGCTCTCTCTCTCCCTCTCTTTTGCTCTCTCTCTCCCCCTCTACTGTCCCCTCTTTCTCTATTTTGCTCTCTCCCCCTCTCTTTTCCTCCCTCTCTTTTGCACTCTCCTCCCTCTCTTTTGCTCTCTCTCTCTCCCCTCTCTTTTGCTCTCTCTCCCCCTCTCTTTTGCTGTCTCTCTCCTCTCTTTTGCTCTCTTCCCCCCTTTCTTTTGCTCTCTCCACCCTCTCTTTTGCTGTCTCTCTCCCCTCTCTTTTGCTCTCTCTATCCCCCTCTTTTGCTCTCTCTCTCCCCCCTCTCATTTGTTCTATCTATCCCCCCTCTTTTGCTCTCTCTATCCCGCATCTTATGCTCTCTCTTTCTTCCCTTTCTTTAGCTCTCTCTCCCCTCTCTTTTGCTGTCTCTTTCCCCCTCCCTTTTGCTCTTTATCTCCCCCTCTCTTTTGCTCTCTCTCTCTCCCCCTCTCTTATGCTCTCTCCCCCTCTCTTTTGCTCTCTCCCCCTCTCTTTTGCTCTCTCTCTCTCTCTCCCCCTCTTTTCCTCCCCCTCTCTTTTTTGCTCTCTCTCCCCTCTCTTTTGCGCTTTTCCCTCTCTCTTTTGCTCTCTCTCCCCCTCTCTTTTGCTCTCTCTCATAGGTTACTGGTAATGCCATTCAATTTCCTTAAATTGAATTTCTCTGGCTGTAATTCCCATATCGGCACACCGGAGGGCAACAGGAGTAGGAGTGTAGTTTAATTTTATATTTAAAATATTCTGTTTTGTATTTACAGGGATATATATATTTTTATCAAATGTCTATTTAATACACTCATATTTTATAGCTCAATAAACTATTTGGTCAATTTGATATGTTATTATTTAGTTTGGCTGAGCATATGTATTTAAATACCAAACATAAGTATATTGATTTAATATTAGACATATTTCTAATTGCATATCTGCTTACATATAATACACATATATTCAGTGTGTGTCTCAATACAATTCTACTTAATATTTTAAGAGATGTATTTAAAAGTCACATTTTTATGAGGGAACTTAAAAGGATTTTAATTTAAAACTTTCAATATGATATTAATTAATATATCAGTTCATTTAATATACTGGTATATATCGCATTTCCCAGTCACCATCTTATATCATATATGTAATTGGAATTGAACTCTGTAGTAACTAATTATACAGATCTTAGTCCTAAAGCCTGTGTAAACTGGACATTTTTTGCAGTACAGCGGTTCCATCCCTTGCTCTCTCTCTATCCCCCCCCTCTTTTGCTCTATCTTCTGCTCTCTCTCCCCCTCTTTTGCTCTCTCTGTCCCCTCTTTCTCTATTTTGCTCTCTCTCTCTCCCTCTCTTTTCCTCCCTCTCTTTTGCACTCTCCTCCCTCTCTTTTGCTCTCTCTCTCTCCCCCTCTCTTTTGCTCTCTCTCCCCCTCTCTTTTGCTGTCTCTCTCCTCTCTTTTGCTCTCTTCCCCCCTTTCTTTTGCTCTCTCTATCCCGCCTCTTATGCTCTCTCTTTCTTCCCTTAAATTTAATTTCTCTGGCTGTAATTCCCATATCGGACACCGGAGGGCAACAGGAGTAGGAGTGTAGTTTAATTTTATATTTCGTAATTACAGGGATATATATATTTTTGTCAAATGTCTATTTAATACACTCATATTTTATACCTTAATAAACTATTTGGTCAATAATTGTTATTATTTAGTTTGGCTGAGCATATGTATTTCAATACCAAACATGAGTATATTGATTTAGCATTAGACATATTTCTAATTGCATATCTGCTTACATATAATACACATATATTCCCCCTCTCTTTTGCTGTCTCTCTCCCTCTCTCTCTCCCTCTCTTTTGCTCTCTCTATCTTCCCTATTTTGCTCTCTCTCTCTCTCCCCTTTCTTTTGCTCTCTCTATCCCCCCTCTCTCCCCTTTCTCCCCCTCCCTCTCTTTTGCTCTCTCTATCCCCCCTATTTTGCTCTCTCTATCCCCCCCTCTCTCCCCTTTCTCCTCCTCTCTTTTGCTGTCTCCCTCTCTTTTGCTCTCTCTATCTCTCCTATTTTGCTCTCTTGCTCTCTCCCTTTCTTTTGCTCTGCCTCCTCCCTCTCTTTTGCTGTCTCTCTCCCTCTATCCCCCTCTCTCTATCCCCCCTCGTTTGCTCTCTCTCTATCCCTCCACTTTTGAGCTTTCTCTCTCTCTCCCGCCCGCCCTACCCCACCCATGTCACATGCAGCACCACCCACATTACGCCCGCCCCATCACGCACGGTCGGCCCAGGCCCAGATGCCAGGTCAGTGTGTTGAAGGCCAGGTGTGTTTGTCCTCGTGCTGTCTCTACTGCGTATGACAGCTTCGGACAAACACACTTAGCCTTTTATATTATAGGATATTTATTGGATTCACATTTCCTATTAATATAAATATACTCCATATTTAGTACATCTCTTGATAATGTTATTTTGGATGCACAAAAACACAGATATGATATATTTAATTGGACAACTTATTGAAGATGTATTTATTTGCAAACCTCATTGGGATCAGATTCTGGAAAAAAGCAAATGCTGTTTATTTTGAAATACTGTGAAACATTTTAAATTCAATACAGATACATATTCACTTCACTTCATATTTAATATATTATATAAACATAGACAATCTCTTAGACTCATTTATTTATATTTATACCATGCTGAGGTACAAATTAAATATCTGAAAGTTATCTAAAGATTTATTTTAGACTTTAAAATTTTATATGAACTTTTAACTTCCCCCTATAATACACAGGGCATTTGAAGCTGACATGGTGTCTAGGGTTTTGTATATTTAACTCAGTATGGGACAATTAACACCTAGATAATAGATATTTACATTTCCTAGCTATCCTGGAAATGTATCTCAAACTGCAGACTTCTGGTCTCTCTGACGACAGGGGTTCAGGTGATCTAATAGGAAATCGTATTACACAATTCCAGGCACTGATCAAAAGTTTCTTTGAAGTGACCTTAACTCTTACAATTTGAGATAAATGTTCTCTTTTGAACTCTTAGATGTCTTAAGCAGTGAGGGAGGTGGTCTGTGTCACCCTTCTCAGTCACTTACAAATGCTCTGCAGTGGCTATAGCCAAATCAATTCATATCAAAGGAGATATTAGCTAAAATGAAATATTGAATTATGTGATACATGTGTAGTTTATCCAATGCCACTCAGCAATACCCTGACATGAACCGGGGGGCAGGGGTTTTACTGAGACTCTGGAGCTAGTTTCGGTCACCTCTGGTCAATGCCTGACTGACTCATCCCTTATCAGCAGAACATATCTCCAGATTCTTAGGTACCACTAAGCCTAGTATTGATCAAAGGGAACCAATGTGCCCAGAGACATGCTGAATGTGATCTATTCTGATAGTATTTCTTTTGTTCCACTAATTGATTCAATTACAAAGTTGAAAAGGGGGATTTTCCCTGGAAAAGTATAAAATGCATGTGCACAGTTTAATAAAGTGTTCATTCTGTTTATTTCCAAAATCAGTCTTGTCTGATTATTGTGGTAATTTTTCTAAAGGTTTTGGTGGTTCCAGTTTATGGGAAGCAGTACTGGTGGACATACCCCATTGGGGTACCAAGGAGGTCTGTCACATAGTTAGCAGTGTTGGGATTTGCTTCCTTGTTACTGGAGCATCCGGTATATACATCAGATGGAGAGTTGCTACAACAACCTGAAGTGAGCAACTCTAAAAGACTTGCTTGAAGTGCGAGGGCAGTCCACCAGTGGAAAAACAAAGGCTTCCCTGATAGCAAAGCTTATGGAGGGTGACAGAGACCAAGCACAGCTCCAGGAGCAGGAGGGATGCCGAGCTGACAGACCTTCAGAAGGACATTCAGTGGTGGTCAGATCTGTACTGCACCCCACCCCCTCCTGAGGTGATCACCCAAATTATTGTGGACGCCACCAGCTTAAGGATGCTGGAAGTCCAACGGGTCAATGGGGAGCTGAGCCCCATAGACAGAGGAAGTAGGAAGAAGCTACCCCTATGTGGATTGGGGAGCCGGTGCCCAGGATGTTGAGGTTGGAGTAATGTGGGAATTGCCAGCCAATGTGCTATTGGAAAATGACCTGGGCCATCTTTCCGGGTGGGGCATCTGACACTTGTGTCGTGACCACCTGGCAGCAGGCATGGCGGGCAAAGCAAGCACTTGATGATGGGACCCAGGTAAGGACAGATTCCCCTGACCTTGTCATTGCCTTGTCGACATTTCCTTGGACCTCGACCTCCCAGTTTGCCAGAGACACCCTTACTGATCCCTCCCTGGCTAGCTTTCAGGAGAGAGCAGGGACTGACCCCGGAGGCTTTGAGGGTAAAAGAATAGAGTGGGAGAAGGATTGCTTTACCGGGTGACTGAAGGCAGGGGATCCCATCCTGTGCCCAAGCGACAGCTGGTGGTGCTGCAGACCTAACGGCATCACCTGCTTAGCATTGGGCAAGACATTCCCCTAGCTGGTCACATTGTGGTGACCAAAACTCACCACCACCTTACCCAGCTTTTCTTTTGTTGCGGGATTACGGGAGATATTTGGCACTACTGTTGGACATGCGATACCTGTCCGAGGGTGGGCAGGAGGGGTGACCTCTTAAAGGCTTCACTGTATCCCCTACCAATAATCTCTGAGCCCTTTAGTAGGATTGCTGTAGACCTGGTTGGACTGCTACCCTACCCCAGTCCCTCTGGTTAAAGATATATCTTGACAGTGGTAGATTATGTTACCCGTTAGCCGGAGGCAATTCCCCTGACAAACATCCATGTGGAGACAGTGGCAGATGCCCTGATTTGGATCTTTGCCAGGGTGGGTTTTCCTCGGGAGATACTCTCGGACCAGGGTACTCAGTTTACCGCTGACCTGACCCAGCAGCTCTGGAAACTATGAGGGATAAGACCCCTGCATAGCTCTCCTTACCAACCCCAGACCAACGAACTGTGTGGAAGGTTCAATGGAACCCGGAAGCAATTGCTTCGGACGGTCGGGACCTCTCACAAGGATTGAAAGAAACCATAATTTATGCTTACCTGATAAATTTATTTCTCTTGTAGTGTATTCAGTCCACGGGTCATCCATTACTTATGGGATTATATCTCCTTCCCAACAGGAAGTTGCAAGAGGATAACCCAAGCAGAGCTGCTATATAGCTCCTCCCCTCACATGTCATATCCAGTCATTCGACCGAAACAAGACAAGAAAGGAGAAACCATAGGGTGCAGTGGTGACTGGAGTTTTAATTAAAATTTAAATCTGCCTTAAAAGACAGGGCGGGCCGTGGACTGAATACACTACAAGAGAAATAAATTTATCAGGTAAGCATAAATTATGTTTTCTCTTGTGTATTCAGTCCACGGGTCATCCATTACTTATGGGATACCAATACCAAAGCTAAAGTACACGGATGATGGGAGGGACAAGGCAGGAACTTAAACGGAAGGAACCACTGCCTGTAGAACCTTTCTCCCAAAAACAGCCTCCGAAGAAGCAAAAGTGTCAAATTTGTAAAATTTTGAAAAAGTGTGAAGTGAAGACCAAGTTGCAGCCTTGCAAATCTGTTCAACAGAGGCCTCATTCTTAAAGGCCCAGGTGGAAGCCACAGCTCTAGTGGAATGAGCTGTAATTCTTTCAGGAGGCTGCTGTCCAGCAGTCTCATAGGCTAAACGTATTATGCTACGAAGCCAAAAGGAGAGAGAGGTTGCTGAAGCTTTTTGACCTCTCCTCTGACCAGAGTACACGACAAACAGGGAAGAAGTTTGACGAAATTCTTTAGTTGCCTGTAAATAGAACTTCAGGGCACGGACTACGTCCAGATTATGCAAAAGTCGTTCCTTCTTTGAAGAAGGATTAGGACATAATGATGGAACAACAATCTCCTGATTGATATTCCTGTTAGAAACTACCTTAGGTAAAAACCCAGGTTTAGTACGCAGAACTACCTTGTCTGAATGGAAAATCAGATAAGGAGAATCACAATGTAAGGCCGATAACTCAGAGACTCTTCGAGCCGAGGAAATAGCCATCAAAAACAGAACTTTCCAAGATAAAAGCTTAATATCAATGGAATGAAGGGGTTCAAACGGAACCCCTTGAAGAACTTTAAGAACCAAGTTTAAGCTCCACGGAGGAGCAACAGTCTTAAACACAGGCTTAATCCTAGCCAAAGTCTGACAAAAAGCCTGGACTTCTGGAACTTCTGCCAGACGTTTGTGTAAGAGAATAGACAGAGCAGAAATCTGTCCCTTTAACGAACTAGCAGATAAACCCTTTTCTAAACCTTCTTGTAGAAAAGACAATATCCTAGGAATCCTAACCTTACTCCATGAGTAACCCTTGGATTCGCACCAATATAAATATTTATGCCATATCTTATGGTAAATTTTCCTGGTAACAGGCTTCCGTGCCTGTATTAAGGTATCAATAACTGACTCCGAGAAGCCATGCTTTGATAGAATCAAGCGTTCAATCTCCATGCAGTCAGCCTCAGAGAAATTATATTTGGATGTTTGAAAGGGCCTTGTATTAGAAGGTCCTGCCTCAGAGGTAGAAACCATGGTGGACAGGACGACATGTCCACTAGGTCTGCATACCAGGTCCTGCGTGGCCACGCAGGCGCTATCAGAATCACCGATGCTCTCTCCTGTTTGATCTTGGCAATCAGTCAAGGAAGCATCGGAAATGGTGGAAACACATAAGCCATGTTGAAGACCCAAGGGGCTGTCAGAGCATCTATCAGTGCCGCTCCCGGGTCCCTGGACCTGGATCCGTAACAAGGAAGCTTGGCGTTCTGGCGAGACGCCATGAGATCCAGATCTGGTTTGCCCCAACAATGAATCAGTTGAGCGAAGACCTCCGGATGAAGTTCCCACTCCCCCGGATGAAAAGTCTGGCAACTTAGAAAATCTGCCTCCCAGTTCTCCACGCCTGGGATGTAGATTGCTGACAGGTGGCAAGAGTGAGACTCTGCCCAGCGAATTATCTTTGAGACTTCCAACATCGCTAGGGAACTCCTGGTTCCCCCTTGATGGTTGATGTAAGCCACAGTCGTGATGTTGTCCGACTGAAATCTGATGAACCTCAGTGTTGCTAACTGAGGCCAAGCTAGAAGAGCATTGAGTATTGCTCTCAACTCCAGAATATTTATTGGGAGGAGTTTCTCCTCCTGAGTCCATAATCCCTGAGCCTTCAGGGAGTTCCAGACTGCGCCCCAACCTAGAAGGCTGGCATCTGTTGTTACAATCATCCAATCTGGCCTGCGGAAGGTCATACCCTTGGACAGATGGACCCGAGAAAGCCACCAGAGAAGAGAATCTCTGGTCTCTTGGTCCAGATTTAGCAGAGGGGACAAATCTGAGTAATCCCCATTCCACTGACTTAGCATGCATAATTGCAGCGGTCTGAGATGCAGGCGCGCAAATGGCACTATGTCCATTGCCGCTACCATTAAGCCGATTACTTCCATGCACTGAGCCACTGACGGGCATGGAATGGAAAGAAGGACACGGCAAGCATTTAGAAGCTTTGATAACCTGGACTCCGTCAGGTAAATTTTCATCTCTACAGAATCTATAAGAGTCCCTAGAAAGGAGACTCTTGTGAGTGGTGATAGAGAACTCTTTTCCACGTTCACTTTCCACCCATGCGACCTCAGAAATGCCAGAACTATCTCTGTATGAGACTTGGCCATTTGAAAGCTTGACGCCTGTATCAGTATGTCGTCTAGATACGGAGCCACCGCTATGCCTCGCGGTCTTAGAACCGCCAGAAGTGAGCCCAGAACCTTTGTAAAGATTCTCGGGGCCAAAGCCAACCCGAAGGGAAGAGCTGCAAACTGGTAATGCCTGTCTAGAAAGGCAAATCTTAGGTACCGATAATGATCTTTGTGAATCGGTATATGAAGGTAGGCATCCTTTAAGTCTACCGTGGTCATGTATTGACCCTCTTGGATCATGGGTAGGATGGTTCGAATAGTTTCCATTTTGAATGATGGAACTCTTAGGAATTTGTTTAAGATTTTTAGGTCCAAGATTGGCCTGAAGGTTCCCTCTTTCTTGGGAACCACAAACAGATTTGAGTAAAACCCTTGCCCTTGTTCCGTCCGCGGAACTGGGTGGATCACCCCCATTACTAAGAGGTCTTGCACACAGTGTAGAAATGCCTCTTTCTTTATTTGGTTTGCTGATAACCTTGAAAGATGAAATCTCCCTTGTGGAGGAGATGCTTTGAAGTCCAGAAGATATCCCTGAGATATGATCTCCAACGCCCAGGGATCCTGGACATCTCTTGCCCAAGCCTGGGCGAAGAGAGATAGTCTGCCCCCCACTAGATCCATTTGCGGATAGGGGGCCCTCTCTTCATGCTGTCTTAGGGGCAGAAGTAGGCTTTCTGGCCTGCTTGCCCTTGTTCCAGGGCTGGTTAGCTTTCCAGCCCTGTCTGTAACGAGCAACAGGTCCTTCCTGTTTTGGAGCGGAGGAAGTTGATGCTGCTCCTGCCTTGAAGTTACGAAAGGCAAGAAAATTAGACTGCTTGGCCTTTGATTTGGCCCTGTCCTGAGGAAGAGTATGACCCTTACCTCCAGTAATGTCAGCAATAATTTCTTTCAAGCCGGGCCCGAATAAGGTCTGTCCTTTGAAAGGAATATTAAGCAATTTAGATTTAGAAGTCACGTCAGCTGACCAGGATTTAAGCCATAGCGCTCTGCGCGCCTGGATGGCGAATCAGGAGTTCTTAGCCGTTAGTTTGGTTAAATGTACAACGGCATCAGAAACAAATGCATTAGCTAGCTTAAGTGCTTTAAGCTTGGCCATAATCTCATCCAATGAAGCTGTGCAAATGGCCTCTTCCAGAGACTCAAACCAGAATGCCGCAGCAGCAATGACAGGCGCAATGCATGCAAGGGGCTGTAAGATAAAACCTTGTTGAACAAACATTTTCTTAAGGTAACCTAATTTTTTATCCATTGGATCCGAAAAAGCACAACTATCCTCCACCGGGATAGTGGTACGTTTAGCTAAAGTAGAAACTGCTCCCTCCACCTTAGGGACCGTCTGCCATAAGTCTCGTGTGGTGGCGTCTATTGGGAACATTTTTCTAAATATCGGAGGTGGGGAAAAGGGCACACCGGGTCTATCCCACTCCTTGCTAATAATTTCTGTAAGCCTTTTAGGTATAGGAAAAACGTCAGTACACACCGGTACCGCAAAGTATCTATCCAACCTACATACTTTCTCTGGAATTACAACCGTGTTACAATCATTCAGAGCCGCTAATACCTCCCCTAGCAATACGCGGAGGTTCTCAAGCTTAAATTTAAAATTAGAAATCTCTGAATCCGGTCTCCCTGGATCAGATCCGTCACCCACAGAATGAAGCTCTCCGTCCTCATGTTCTGCAAATTGTGACGCAGTATCAGACATGGCTCTCACATCATCAGCGCGCTCTGTCCTTAACCCAGAGCTATCGCGCTTGCCTCTTAATTCAGGTAATTTAGATAATACCTCTGTCATAACAGCAGCCATGTCTTGTAAAGTGATTTGTATGGGCCTCTCTGATGTACTTGGCGCCACAATATCACCCGCCTCCTGAGCGGGAGGCGAAGGTACTGACACGTGAGGAGAGTTAGCCGGCATAACTTCCCCCTCGTTGTCTGGTGATAATTTCTTTACAGATATAGATTGACTTTTATTCAAAGTGACATCAATACATTTAGTACACATATTTCTGTGGGGCTCCACATTGGCCTTCAAACATAGTGAACAAACAGATTCATCTGTGTCAGACATGTTTAAACAGACTCGCAATGAGACTAGCAAGCTTGGAAAATCCTTTCAAATAAATTTACAAGCAATATAAAAAACGCTACTGCGCCTTTAAGAAGCACAAAAAAATCGTCACAGTTGAAATAACAATGAACCAAATCAGTTATAGCAACCAAATTTTCACAGTAAATGTATTAAGTTAGCAAAGTATTGCACCCACTAGCAAATGGATGATTAACCCCTTAATACCCAAAAACGGATAATCAATTTAACAATTAACGTTTTTATCACAGTCAAACACACTATCACAGGTCTGCTGTGACTGATTACCTCCCTCAAAATGACTTTTGAAGACCCCTGAGCTCTCTAGAGACGTCCTGGATCAAGGAGGAAGAAGCAGGAAGACTGAAACTGAATTTTTACTGCGCAAAAAAGCGCTAAAATAGGCTGCTCCCACTCCTATTACAACAGTGGGAAACCTCAGTTAACCGTTTCTATGTAGAAATAAACAGCCATGTGGAAAATCATGCCCCAAAAGATTTATCACCAAAGTACCTCACAAAAAACGAATAAAATGCCAGTAAACGTTTTAAACATACACTTTAAAAGTTAGGTAGTGTTATTAATAAGCCTGCTACCAGTCGCTTCTACTGCAGTTAAGGCTTATACAATACTTCAGTATTAACAGTATTTTCTTAGTCAAATTCCATTCCTTAGAAAATTACTTACTATACATACATTCATCAGCCTGATACCAGTCGCTGCTGCATTTAAGGCTGTACTTACATTACATCGGTATCAGCAGTATTTTCTTAGTCAATTCCATTCCTTAGAAAAATAATTTACTGCACATACCTTGTTTGCAGGATTCCCCACGCTATTCCCTTTCTGAAAGTTACCCCACTCCTCAGAATGTGCGAGAACAGCCAGTGGATCTTAGTTACTTCTGCTAAGATCATAGAAAATGCAGGCAGATTCTTCTTCCAAATACTGCCTGAGAACAAACAGCACACTCCGGTGCCATTTAAAATAACAAACTTTTGATTGAAGAAATAAACTAAGTATAAAAAAACACCACAGACCTCTCACAACGTCCTATCTAGTTGAGTTGCAAGAGAATGACTGGATATGACATGTGAGGGGAGGAGCTATATAGCAGCTCTGCTTGGGTGATCCTCTTGCAACTTCCTGTTGGGAAGGAGATATAATCCCATAAGTAATGGATGACCCGTGGACTGAATACACTTAACAAGAGAAATTCCTGCCCCACCTACTGTTTGCTTACCGGGAGGTGCCATGGGAATCTACCGGATTCTCCCCATTTGAGCTATTGTACGGGAGACGGGTGAGGGGGCCCGGGCTACTAGACTTGCTTAGAGCCCACTGGGAAGGAGGGGAGGGGGATGAGGAGACCTCTATCATAAGGTATGTGTTCGCTCTGAGGGACTGGCTGAAAGAACTTACAGACGCTGTCCAGGGGAACCTTCAGTACGCATAGGGATGGCAGAAACGGTGGTACGATTTTACCGCCTGGAACCGTACCTTGGCTGTGGGACAGAAAGTTTTTGCCCTAAAGCCAACCAAGGTGGATAAGTTACAGGCCGCCTGGCAAGGACCTTACAAGGTGGTGAAGCAACTCTGTGACACCACCTACCTAGCTAAATGTTCAGATAAGAGTCCAGCGGACCTTTCATGTGAATATGCTCAAAGCATTCCAGGAGAGTTGGAAGAGGTAGCATCTAGATGCGCTCCTGCCGAGGAAGACTCAGAGAGCATTCCCCTGCTGGAGCTTCCCGAACAGGCTAGGGATGGTGTAGGTATAGAAGAATTTAGACTAGATGAACAGCTAGGGACCTTACAGAAGGAACAGGTCAGGAGGGCCCTTAGTCAGCATCAGGAGATGTTCTCCACAGTCCCTGGGTATACTACCATGGCAGTGCACTGTGTGGAGACCTCAGGAAAACTGCCTCTATGGCAGGCGGCTTACCGAGTACCTGAGGCAGTTATAGAAATGGGATGAGGAAGGAGATCAGGGCGATGCTCAACCTAGATGTCATTGAGTCATCCAATAGCCCCTGGGCATCCCCAGTAGTGTTGGTGCCGAAGCGGGATGGTACGGCCTGCTTTTGTGTAGATTGTGTAGATCTATGCAAAGGGTACTGTCAAATTCTGCTGGACATGGAAGCCATTCCAAAGTCGGTGTTTATCACCCCATTCGGCCTGTACCAGTTTAAGGTAAGGCATGAAAAAGCTCCAGCGATGTTCCAGTGGATGGTAGATCAGCTCCTCAATGGCCTCCAGGACTATGCCTGTGCATATCTGGATGACATCACGATGTACAGTGATACCTGGGAGTAACATTTGCTTCACCTGGATACCGTGTTGGACCGCATTAGGGCTGCGGGACTGACATTGAAGCCAGAGAAATGTAGCATAGGGATGTCCAAGGTCCAGTACCTTGGGCATCGGGTGGGCTGTGGGTGACAGTGTCCCGAACCTGCAAAGGTTGAGGCAGTTGCCCAGTGGCCCACTCCATGGATGAAAACCCAGGTCTCAGCTTTCCTAGGGATGGCAGGGTATTATTGGAGATTTGTCCCTTACTACAGCACGATCGCTAAGCCCCTTACTGACCTGTCCAAGAAAAACCTTCCCCGACAGGTCTTGTGGTCCCCAGAGTGCCAGACTGATTTCCAGCGCCTGCCCCGGGAAGTGGGGTATGCAGCCATAGAAAAGGAATGTCTGGTGCTGGTGTGGGCCTTGAAGAAGTTACAGCCGTACCTCTATGGACAATCTTTTACGGTACTCACTGACCACAATCCTCTAATTTGGCTTAATCGGGTTTCCGGGGACAATGGGTGCCTATTGCACTGGAGTCTTGCCCTATTATTTTACAGTCCAGTATTGGCCAGGAAAGCAAAATAGAAATGCTGATGGCCTTTCACGGAAAACGGATCTATAAGTAGTCCTTACTTCTAGACATCCCCAAGCTGACCCATGTGGATCGAGCCGGGTCTGGCAGACTATGGAACAGGGGGAAGTATTGTGATGGATTTAGGACTACCATCTTTTACTGAAAGAGTGCTCGGGCGGTGTCGTGGTTTGAGCGGCTAAGGCACAGCCCAGGTAACCAGCCTCTTGGAACTAATTTCGGACTCTTTTATTCACACCTGCTGGTTACCAGAGAACCTTCAGTTTAGAACCATAAACAGCTTTTTTCATACTGGCAATAGGACTATCAGGAATCAGTGTTGGGGGGGCAGGGGTTTTACTGAGACTCTGGACCATGCCTGGCTGACTCATCCCTTATCAACAGAACATATCTCCAGATTCTTAGGCACCACTAAGCCTATTATTGATCAAAGGGAGCCTATGTACCCAGAGACAAGCTGAATGTTATCTATTCTGATAGTATTCCTAGTGTTCCACTTATTGATTCAATTACCAAGTTGAAAGGGGGGATTGTCCCTGGAAAAGTATAAAATGTATGTGCACAGTTTAATAAAGTGTTCATTTTGTTTTACTCCAAAATCCATCTTGCCTGATTATTGGGGTAATTTTTCTAAAGGTTTTAGTGGTTTCACTTTGTGGGAAGCCGTACTGGTGGACATACCCCATTGGGGTACCAAGGATGTCCGTCACATGCACCATGACACGTATACACAGTACAGAGAGTGGCAGTGCCAGCCTCCCTCTTCGCACACTGATGCACTATGACACGTATACACAGCACAGAGAGTAGCAGTGCCAGCTTCCCTCCTCGCACACTAATGCACCATGACACGTATACACAGCACAGAGAGTGGCAGTGCCAGCCTCCCTCCTCGCTTGTGCACTGATAAACCATGACACATATACACATTACAGAGAGTGGCAGTGCCAGCCTCCCTCCTCGCACACACACTGATGCACCATGACACATATACACAGCACAGAGAGTGGCAGTGCCAGCCTCACCCCTCGATCACACTGATGCACCATGTCACATATACACAGCACAGAGAGTGGCAGTGCCAGCCTCACCCCTCGCTCACACACTGATGCACCATGACACATATACACATTACAGAGAGTGGCAGTGCCAGCTTCCCTCCTCGCTCACACACTGATGCACAATGACACACATACACAGCACAGAGAGTGGCAGTGCCAGCCTCACCCCTCGATCACACTGATGCACCATGTCACATATACACAGCACAGAGAGTGGCAGTGCCAGTCTCACCCCTCGCTCACACACTGATGCACCATGACACATATACACAACACAGAGAGTAACAGTGCCAGCCTCCCACCTCACTAACACACTGATGCACCATGACACACATACACAGCACAGAGAGTGACAGTGCCAGCCTCCCTCCTCGCACACACACTGATGCACCATGTCACATATACACAGCACAGAGAGTGACAGTGGTAGCCTTCCTCCTCACTCACACACTGATGCACCATGACACATATACACCTCACAGATGGTGGCAGTGCCAGCCTCACCCCTCACTTGTACACTGATGCACCATGACACATATACACAACACAGAGAGTGACAGTGCCAGCCTCTCACCTCACTAACACACTGATGCACCATGACACATATACACAACATAGAGAGTGACAGTGCCAGACTCACCCTCACTTGTGCACTGATGCACAATTACACATATACACAGCACAGAGAGTAGCAGTGCCAGCCTCACCCCTCGCTCACACACTGATGCACCATGACACATATACACAGCACAGAGAGTGACAGTACCAGCCTCCCTCCTCACTCACACACTGATGCACCATGACACATATACAATGCACAGATGGTGGCAATGCCAGCCTCACCCCTCGCTTGTGCACTGATGTACAATTACACTTATACACAACACAGAGAGTGGCAGTGCCAGCCTCCCTCCTCACTCACACACTGATGCACAATGACACATATACACTGCACAGATGGTGGCAGTGCCAGCCTCACCCCTCACTTGTGCACTGATGCACAATTACACATATATACAGCACAGAGAGTGGCAGTGCCATCCTCCCTTCTCGCGCACACACTGATGCACAATTACAAATATACACAGCACAGAGAGTGGCAGCGCCAGCCTCCCTCCTCACTCACACACTGATGCACCATGACACATATACAATGCACAGATGGTGGCAGTGCCAGCCTCACCCCTTGCTTGTGCACTAATGTACAATTACACTTATACACAACACAGAGAGTGGCAGTGCCAGCCTCCCTCCTCACTCACACACTGATGCACCATGTCACATATACACAGCACAGAGAGTGACAGTGGTAACCTTCCTCCTCACTCACACACTGATGCACCATGTCACACATACACAGCACAGAGAGTGACAGTGCCAGCCTCACTCCTCGCTCACACACTGATGCACCATGTCACATATACACAGCACAGAGAGTGACAGTGGTAGCCTTCCTCCTCACTCACACACTGATACACCATGACACATATACACAGCACAGAGAGTGACAGTGCCAGCCTCACCCCTCGCTCACACACTGATGCACCATGACACATATACACTGCACAGATGGTGGCAGTGCCAGCCTTACCCCTCACTTGTGAACTGATGAACAATGACACACATACACAGCACAGAGAGAGGCAGTGCCATCCTCCCTCCTCGCACACACACTGATGCACATTTAAAAATATACACAGCACAGAGAGTGACAGTGGTAGCCTTCCTCCTCACTCACACACTGATGCACCATGACACATATACACAGCACAGAGAGTGACAGTGGAAGCCTCTTCCTCCTCACTCACACACTGATGCACCATGACACATATACACTGGACAGATGGTGGCACTGCCAGCCTTATCCCTCGCTTGTGAACTAATGCACAATTACACACATACACAGCACATAGAGTGGCAGTGGAAGCCTCCCTCCTCACTCACACGCTGATGCACCATGACACATAAGTAATTAAATGCCCTATCCTCCTGGCTTGCTGTATTATAACATAACATTCATAGAACTGACTGCACAATAACAATAACTTAAATAACTTATAACTTATAAATAATAAACACAAGACACAGAGTGTGGGAAAAGAACCATGGGTCATGTTTATTGTGAAACAGGAGAACCGTCTGGAAGCAACAAGGCAAACCTACACCAGGTGGCGGCAATCTAGCTAGGAGAGTAAGCAACCCCCTGCTATGAAGTTGGGCCGCGCCCGTGAATGCCTACACAAGCAGAGCTTAGCTGCACGCAGAAGGCTTAGGGAGTTCTCTGCAACATCAGAATAGGGGGAGGGACCACAGGCACATGCCTGCGGAGACTACCCTCCCCCTGGGGCAGCCGTCACTCAACCTATGATGGCAAACCGGGGCACGGGCCAACCGCCACAAGAGACAACCCAACAGGCACAGCTCTTGCCGCCACCCTCATAGATGTAACAAAATAGAATGACTCAAATTACATAGGAACAGATCAATGCCCCATTTAGAGAGGTGCAACCCGCCCCTCCTGAAGTGGCTCCTCTCAGCCATTGTGATGTTCCTATGTTCCACAACAAAAAACCCTAACTGAGAGAGGACAATCTTCACTTCCCTATTCAGCTTCTTACACACCTGAAAGGCCACCCTGTGGGACTGCATATAGCGCAACTCTAATCTCGGGAGAATGTTAGATGAACCTAGCATTGGGGACCCAAGTATGGAAAGTTCATCTCTTGAGAAAGACTGCACGTTGGCGGTTGAAACGCATTGAGGCTTTTTGGACTGTTAGAGGATCCGTACTGTTTCATAGTGACGATATCGGCATCGGCATTGGCGCTCCTAAACACAGCGATTGCTATTTTGAGTCACGAGTATGGATGCCCGCAAGGAATTGATACACAGGTCCCGGTATTACTATCTGGAGGGACTTTTCCAGTATTTGTAAAGACTCATTCTGTATTTCATTGTGTATGAATGATTTCTTCTGATCTTCAAGTTTATTGTTAACAAACGCCTGATTAAATTCCCATCTTGTAAGTGCAATCCATACTGTGTGGTGTGTTTGTTGTACTTACCTACACATGAGTCTGTTTGCGCTTGTGTGTTTTACAGGTTATGGAAAGTGCGCAGGTCTGACTGAATCATTGCACTGAGCTGCTTGCATGGCAGAAGCCCCATATCATTCCCCCCGGTGTGAATGATCAGGACGTGAGGTTTCTCCCACCGATGCAAAGCCCCCTGCAATAACTCAGGAAGACCAGGCCAAGTCAACCCCCTGCGACCCAACCATCTAACTGTAACCCTAGAGGAAGGGAATCCCAACTGGCGCCCATCTGGTCTCGCGATCGCTCTCAGTTCTGCCCAATGGATGTAGGAGTGACTCGTAATCCACACTCTCAATGGACCCTCCCTTGGTCCTGCAAATAAACAACAGTTAACAGGGGAACATTGCAATGTTTTTAAGACCTACATCGCCCCAATGATCTAATATGTTCAGCAGACCAACCCAAACCTGCGGCAGTGGTAGCCGCTCCAACCCTGAATGAATGAGGAGCAATGACCCTTGGGTCAAGGCCCACTCTAGACACTGCCCATTTCAGGACTTTCTAGAACTGAAATCTCGTCAACGGGGAACCATCCGCCTGAACAAGAAATTGTGACAAACCCTCTGGGCGCATGTCCATATAAGTTCCAATTAGCCTGACTGGGCAGCAGATGGAGCCCGCATGGGCTGGTAATGAGATCCAGACATCTCTTCCCTCTTGATCGGTCTTTAATCTAGGAAGAAAAATGAGAACGGACGACTCATCGTTCCATAGGTGAGAGGCCAAAAGGCCTCCAGATTTGTTCATAGAAGGGGGGACCAATTCACCCACCCTGAGAGCCCTGTGAAAGGCCAGCCCAAAGGCGGCTGTGAACAGGGTTGCCTCGTAGGCAGAGGAACGTACGTCAGGCAAAGCACGACAAATACTAACCAATCATTTAATAGAGACAGGTTCCCTAACATCCCTCGTTCTGGCCACCATACAACCCCAACCCCTCAGTACCTGCCTTACCAGGAAGGTTTTAGAAGAGTCGGCTAGACCGTATAGCTTACAGAAGAAGGACACAGCGGTCAATCGAGAGCAGATCGCCCCTTTAGATATCCCATTACCTCGAAGCTCAGTGATTCAGTCCAGGAGACCCCACTGGTCGCCATTGCATGACAGTCACCCTTTGATATCACAAAAAGCGATCCACTCAGACCAGTGTTTAACATAGGTTTTCCAGGTAAAGAGAGCCAATGAAGATCAAATCATAGCTATTAAAGATCCCCATCCAGCTCCACCTGCCATAAGTAAGCGGGACAAAGATAACCGTTAGGACCCGCATGAGGAACTAACATATAGAAGGCTTCCCACTGAAAGCAGGAGAGCGCATCTGCAATCCTATTTTGTACACCAGGGACATGTCGAGCACGGAACACAATGTTCAGGTGCAGACACCTCAGCACCAGCAGTCTCAAGTATCTCAAAACCGGAGGAGACCTGGACATGAGTTTGTTAATAGCAAAAACCACGCTCATGTTGTCTGTCCAAAAGACTACCTTGCGGTCGCAAAGCTGTTCGCCCCATACCTTGAGGGCCACTATAATGGGGAAAAGTTCCAAAAGGCAGAGATTCCACACTAGTCTCTTGTTAATCCACGACCAAGGCCACGGACCAGCTTTCCATTGCCGGACAAGAAAGCACCGTACCCAGCGGCATCAGTAAGCAACTGTAATGCCGTGTTCCACCACCAGCATATCCCATTAAAATTACTCAGGAAATGCTCCCACACTGCAAGGTCGTCCACCATTTCAGGAGTCACAAAATCTATGCGTTTGTGATCGAACCCCACACAACTGACGCTTGAGCCGCCGGAGGAAAATCCTTCCCATAGGAATGATTCTACCTGCAAAGTTCAGAAGAACCAAAAAGGTCTGAAGGTCCGTTATGGACCTGTAAGGCTCTGACTTCATAGACCTAACCGCCCCCAGCATGCGGTCAATTTTCTCCTGCGGCAAACGGCATTGCATTGCCACAGTCAATTTCAATGCACAGGAAAGTAAGGCATGTACAAGGACCTTGTGTCTTGTCTTCCGCCAGAGGGACGCCCAACCTGCCCATCAGAAGTCTAGTCTTCATTAGGAAAGCGCAATCGGCAGTCTCAGCACGACCTACCAACAGGAAATCATCCAGGTAGTGCGCCAGACCATCAAAACCGGCAACCGTGCAGGAAACTACTAAAAGCCTCAAAATAAGCACAAGAAATGGAGCAACCTATAGGCAAGCACTTGTCTACAAAATACTCTCCCTCAAACCAACACCCCATGAGGTGAAAGGAGGAGGGGTGGATGGGATGGATGGGAAGGAGCCAAAAAGCAAATTCCACGTCCAGTTAAGCAAAACCATCCCCTGCCTTCCTGACTAGCGCAAGTGCATTGTCAAAAGACTGGTAGTGAATCAAACCGAGTTCGGAGGAGATAGCATCATTAATGCACCGCCCTTTTGGAAAAGAGAGGTGCTGAATTAGCTTACATTTTCCAGGTTCTTTCTTCGGAACGACACCCAAAGGAGAGATAACCAACCCAAGAATTGGGATCTCCCCAAATGGGACGGCCATGAGGCCCAATGCAATCTCCTTGCCCAGTTTCTCTCTTACCACGCTCTGGAATTAATATGCAGATTTCAGGTTCCTGCGAACCAAAGACCACAAAACCTCAGAATTGACGGGAATAATGAATTCCCATCAGAAGCCAGTGCCAAGCAATTCAGCAGCCTCCCTATCTGGGTAGAGCATCAGCTATTTCTCAATTGCGGCTAGCCTCAGAGGGGTGTCACCCTTTCCACTAGCGAAAGATTTTGGCTCAGCACCCTGCCACTCTTTCGAGCGACCAGCTTCCTGGGACCTTGTGCACTCGGAGCCAGAGTGGCTCCCTCCGCAGTACCTGCAAGCGTGTCGGAATATACATGCAGCTCCCTTAATGCAGAGCTTGTCCTGAAAGCGCCAGCAGACCCCTGCAGGACGCCATTGAGAATGCTGAGGACCTCGGTTGCCAGGAAGCTGCACAGGCACGACCGGTTTATTTTAGGCCCCAGCTACGCCTATAGTCACTGGTCTACATCTCCAAAGGACAAACAAGGGTTACCGACCTTCTTTCTGTGAAAAGCCATGTCATAGTCTCAACAGTTTCAATTGCATCTGGATATTTCCAATGCCTGGTCAGGAAATTTTGTTAGATAACAAGAGGCATACACATGAAAGCATTTCCGCCACTCATCAAAAGTATCTGGCCTTTTGAACTTTTTGGGGCCAGTACCGTTCTACGCCATTTCCTTTAGGCGGTAGGCTTCAGTGGAGAGTTTTAACATTTGCACATATTTACCCTCTTGAATCCTTCTAACTATTTTGGACTTGAGATGTTCGTGAAGGCTGAATCAGGGCCACGAACGTGTCCCCATACATAGCCGCCTTGCGTCTCATTGTCGCCTCAGGGCTCGTAACCCCCGCCAGCACATGAGGTGTTGGTTACGAAACATGGGGTTCCAAGTGGGATGAACCAGGGGGAGGGAAAGACCCATGGCCTTCCTTTCTTCCACTAACCATTTCATCATCCTATACATTCTTTTCTGACCCTTGGCCTTCAACCCCAGTGACCTATTACTTTCAGAATCATCTGAAGATGAACTAAACCCCTTGTGCCCCAAAGTCAAAATTATCTTACCGGTTCCCAATGGACGCTGCATGGGCTGGGGACTGGAGGAAGTTGAGGGCTTCTCCTGGCTGCGCTGCTCCTCCTCGCCATGACAACTCGGACTGGAGTGTTTGGCAATACCAGCTCCCTGCGATTCCATGGTATTCTGAAATGAGAAGTTAGACTTGACTATAACTCCTGCACAATGCGCCACACACTAACTCCATGCATTCAGAAACACCACCTTCTTGCACATCCAGCACCGCATTGGCAAACTGAACTTGTCTGACAGGGCCCTGCTCTGCGCCTACTGCAATCCTTTGGCATAAACTGGGAAGAGCACCTGAGCCCTTTCTTGATGTATTTAAATCATAATGATTTGAATTTAAGATTTACTGGACAGATGGATAAGCAAGAAGTTAAATTCTTGGATCTCAGTCTGTCAGGATACCATGGCACCATAGTCACGGATAACTTTCGAAAGCCATCAGCTGGGAATACGATCTTGCACGCAAGATCGTGTCATCCTAGACACCTGATTAAGGCTATACCACAGAGCCAATATTTAAGACTCAGAAGAAATGCCTCTACAGATGATTTATTCAAAAAGCAAGTAGACCAACTTACAGAAAGGCTTTTAGCGCGGGGTTATGATCCCGGCTTATTAGCTACTACTTCAAAAGAAGTAACAGACAGACCCTTGGATAGTGTTAAGAAAAAAGTCACTAAGAGTATTGGTAGTTTTACTGGTGAATCTTTTTTTTTTCTACCGAATATTCATCTCAATATGGAGAGATCTGTAATATTATTAAGAAGAACCTTGTTTATTTAAGGAATGATGACATACTTTCCAACTATATAGAACACATGAAGTTTGTCCCAAAGAAAGCACCTACGTTGGGCAATAAACTTGCCCCAAGTATGGTCTGCCCAACAGATAAAACTAGACCTAGAACTTGGTTGAAAAAAAGAGGTACTTTCCAATGCCTGTCTTTTAATTGTGCCACTTGTGAGAATATTTCTAGGGGTGACACATTCAGCAGTACTTATTCAGGAAATGTATATAGAATAGACCACTATGCCAATTGTGCTACCACTTTTGTGGTTTATCTCTTGGAGTGCAATTTTTGCAAAATTCAATACGTGGGTCAAACCTCACGATCCTTGAGAACCAGAGTTGGGGAGCACAAAAGGGATGTTAAAAACTACTCTAAAGAGTCACCCATAGCCAGACACTTCAACTGTTACCATTTTACACATCTATCTACACATCACATCTAATTTCAATGTGAAACTTATTGAGGTAGTAACTAGACCACTCAGAGGTGGCAATAAGAATAAGATTCTCATGAAAAAAGAACTACAGTATTCTGGATTCTGACATTGAATACCAGAGAACCTAATGGTTTAAATAGGGAGTGGGACATCAGTCTATTCGTTGAATAATATCCCCCTGTATTCTAGTAACCACATATATCTTTCACTAGATTATGAGATCATTATCAAATAGATGTGTCTTTATATATTCATATAAACTCTCTTTCCCTTTAGGCTCAGTGAATTAAGATATATATTTGTCTTAGATAACTATAGAGATTGAGGGAATCGTCTCCATTGCTGAATATTAATAGATGATAATTCTCATGATTTATACGGTTACATCTTATTTGATTGTCTCTCTATAGGTTTTATTATTGTACTACGTTGTAGGTATCCAACATACTGATTATGGTATAAACATTAATTCAATTAATTTAATATATTGAGCTCACATATACTGAGGTATTTGCTTATTTATTATTTTTAAAATAACTTCTACAGTGCATTAATATATATTGAGGTACTTGAATTATTCTTTGGTCAGTATTGTTGTTCATTACGTTCCATATCATAAATTGCATAATACCACCTAATATTTTCTGGTATTATTTCAAATTACACAGTATTGTCCCGAATTTCAAATCTCTTTCCTTTTTATTGTCAACTCCTATACTTCCCAAAGATATTTTGGCCTGCTGTGTCAGCAATGATAAATGACACGTATCAAAAATGAGCTATGTATTGTTGTTTTCCGTAATCCTTTGTATGTAATCTTTTGTATCCCTTTACTCACCTGTTTTCATTATTTCCTGCAATCTAATTGGTGGGGCGGGGTATAAACTTACCTGATTCTCACTTACCTGTCATCCTATGACTAAGTGCCGCACGGCACGAAACGCGTAAGGACACGCCCCCTTCTTCCATCTCTTGTTGGTAGTGTGTATGTAGCGACTTGGAAACTGGAATAAAGTTCCTGCCTGGTTTACTTTTACCAAGTGTGCCGCCTCCTTCTTTCTTCTGTGATGTGCCGGATTGATTCTCCTCTCCTTGGTGAGCACCTCTTTCTTTCCAGCTGCATTTGAATCTTTGCTGCTCAGTCTGAGCTCAACCTGTTTGTCGTCTGGGTTTGTCGCTGCTCTCTGGAGGCTGCTTTGGAGCCGCGCTGCTCTCCTTCTTGTTTGAGGCCCTAGTAGTAACTCCAGGAGAAACCCCGCTGGGAAATACACCCGCAGACGAGCTGCAGACGCTTATTGTGAATTGCGATGTGGCCTGCGCGCGACTCCTTGAGTTTCCACTGGCCCTTTTTTTACTGCCTGTCTGACATGATAACGGCTGAGACTCTAAGTTAACTGATTGCGGTGGGGTACTCCTGGTCAGGCCTGCCGCCTGGTCATAAACTCCAGTAATACTCTCAGCTGAAGGACCACCACCCAGAGATTTGCCCCCACGTGGCTCACAACCTTGACCCCCTAAAGTGCCAATCACGCTGCCCCCACGTGAGCGCTGATCCTCATTGGCAAGCTGCCCCCCCCCGCAGGCCTCGCTCACTCCTCTCTTACCTGAGAACCCCGGAGGCGATGAGGATGCTGCCCACTTGGATGTCTGCTCCCGAATGGCCGGACTGGAAATTACGTCATCGGACGTGAAGTCAATGGAAGCAGCCAAACCGAAATTGATGTCATCGAAACGCGGATGAGGCCGTCCGCATGGCTGAAGATTCCCACGACGAAGATCCCGCAACCGCCCGACAACCAGGAGATGGGTGAGGGGAACCGAAGGCCGAGACCGCCGAAGGAAGACCGCCGCCCGCCAGGACTGACACCAGAGACTGCAGGAGCGCAATCGTGGCTGACACTGCATCACCGTATAGCGTAACCGATGGAGGAGGTAAGGACGAAGTGCTCACACTCACTCCAGCCACCAATACATTGGGGGGGGTAACACTTGGGAAGGAAGGATACCGACCCCGTGCCCAACAGTCGGCAGACCAGGAGAGGTGAGGGAAGAGGGGACTGATGGGGAAACTGTAATAGCTGCTCCGCCACTAACGGGATTAGGAGGGAGGGGACTACACAGACCTCAGGGTACAGGGAAGGGACTGGGGTATGACTCACTGGAGATGGCAGAATAACGTCCTTCTCTGAGTCAAAATCACCAATCATCAACTCCTCCAACTCTTCCATCCTCACAGGTACTGGCAGAGCGATCCATGCTGCAGCAGACTGTTGTACTGACAACTGAAGATCTTGCAAGCTGTGCAGATGAGCTGGAAAGAGGGTCTGGTGTCTGTAACTTGACTTCTTATAGGTAAGCCAAATCCAGACCCAATGCAACATTGTTGCCACTTCACAGCAGCACACTCCTAAGGGCCTTAATTCTTATGTTTGTTACCAGCTATTCTGCCCT
This sequence comes from Bombina bombina, assembly GCF_027579735.1. Classification (NCBI taxonomy): domain Eukaryota; kingdom Metazoa; phylum Chordata; class Amphibia; order Anura; family Bombinatoridae; genus Bombina; species Bombina bombina. Next base: position 278,248,710 of record NC_069506.1, on the reverse strand, counting down.
CCACTGTCTTATACACAGCACAGAGAGTGACAGTGCCAGCCTCACCCCTCGCTCACACACTGATGCACCATGTCACATATACACAGCACAGAGAAAGGCAGTGCCAGCCTCCCTCCTCGCACACACACTGAAGCACAATCACACATATACACAGCACAGAGAGTGACATTGCCAGCCTCCCTCCTCGCTCACACACTAATGCACCATGACACATATACACAGCACAGAGAGTGACAGTGCCAACTTCACCCCTCGCACGCACACTGATGCACCATAACACATATACACTGCACAGATGGTGGCAGTGCCAGCCTCACCCCTTGCGTGTGCACTGATGCACAATTACACATATACACAGCACAGAGAGTGGCAGTGGCAGCCTCACCCCTCGCTCACCCACTGATGCACCATGTCACATATACACATTACAGAGAGTAACAGTGCCAGCCTTCCTCCTCACTCACACACTGATGCACCATGTCACATATACACAGCACAAAGAGTGGCAGTGCCAGACTCCCTCCTCACTCACACACTGATGCACAATGACAAATATACACAGCAGATAGAGTGACAGTGCCAGCTTAACCCCTTGCTCACAAACTGATGCACCATAACACATATACACAGCACAAAGAGTGGCAGTGCCAGACTCCCTCCTCACTCACACACTGATGCACAATGACACATATACACAGCAGATAGAGTGACAGTGCCAGCCTCACCCTTCGCTCACACACTGATGCCCAATGACACACATACACAGCACAAAGAGTGCAGTGCCAGCCTCTCTCCTCATTCACACACTGATGCACCATGACACATATACACAGCACAGAGAGTGACAGTGCCAGCCTCCCTCCTCGCTCACACATTGATGCACCATGTCACATATAGACAGCACAGAGAGTGACAGTGCCAGCCTTCCTCCTCACTCACACACTGATGCACAATGACACATATACACAACACAGAGAGTGACAGTGCCAGCCTCCCTCCTCACTCACACACTGATCCAGAATGACACATATACACAGCACAGAGAGTGACAGTGCCAGCCTCCCTCCTCGCTCACACACTGATGCACAATGACACATATACACAGCACAGAGAGTGACAGTGCCAGCCTCCCTCCTCACTCACACACTGATGCACCATGTCACATATACACAACACAGAAAGTGACAGTGCCAGCCTCCCTCCTCGCTCACACACTGATGCACAATGACACATATACACAGCACAGAGAGTGACAGTGCCAGCCTCACCCCTCGCTCACACACTGATGCACAATGACACATATACACAGCAGAGAGAGTGACAGTGCCAGCCTCACCCCTCGCTCACACACTGATGCACAATGACACATATACACAGCACAGAGAGTGACAGTGCCAGCCTCCCTCCTCGCTCACACACTGATGCACCATGTCACATATACACAGCACAGAGAGTGACAGTGCCAGCCTCCCTCCTCGCTCACACACTGATGCACAATGACACATATACACAACACAGAGAGGGACAGTGCCAGCCTCCCTCCTCGCTCACACACTGATGCACAATGACACATATACACAGCACAGAGAGTGACAGTGCCAGCCTCCCTCCTCGCTCACACACTGATGCACAATGACTCATATACACAGCACAGAGAGTGACAGTGCCAGCCTCACCCCTCGCTCACACACTGATGCACAATGACACATATACACAGCAGAGAGATTGACAGTGCCAGCCTCAACCTTAAATAACACACTGATGCCCAATGACACATATACACAGCACAATGAGTGCATTGCCAGCCTCCCTCCTCACACACTGATGCACCATAACACATAAACACAGCAGAGAGAGTGACAGTGCCAGCCTCACCCCTTACTCACACACTGATGCACCATGTCACATATAAACAGCACAGAGTGACAGTACCAGCCTCACCCCCCCCTTTGTGCACTGATGCACAATGACACATATACACAACACAGAGAGTGACAGTACCAGCCTCCCTCCTTGCTCACACACTGGTGCATCATGTCACATATACACAGCACAGAGAGTGACAGTGCCATCCTCACCCCTCACTCACACACTGATGCACCATGTCACATATACACAGCACAGAGAGTGACAGTACCAGCCTCCCTCCTCGCTCACACACTGATGTACCATGACACATATACACAGCATAGAGTGTGACAGTACCAGCCTCCCTCCTCGCTCACACACTGATGTACCATGACACATATACACAGCATAGAGTGTGACAGTGCCAGCCTCACCCCTCACTCACACACTGATGCACCATGACACATATACACAGCACAAAGAGTGCAGTGCCATCCTCTCTCCTCACACACTGATGCACAATGACACATATACACAGCACAGAGAGTGACAGTGCCAGCCTCACCCCTCGCTCACACACTGATGCACCATGTCACATATACACAGCACAGAGAGTGACAGCCTCCCTCCTTGCTCACACACTGATGCACCATGACACATATACACAGCACAGAGAGCGACAGTGCCAGCCTCACCCCTCGCTCACACACTGATGCACCATGTCACATATACACAGCACAGAGAGTGACAGTGCCAGCCTCACCCCTTGCTTACACACTGATGCTCCATGTCACATACACACAGCACAGAGAGTGACAGTGCCAGCCTCACCCCTCACTCACACACTGATGCACCATGTCACATATACACAGCACTCTCTGTGTTGTGTATATGTGTCATTGTGCATCAGTGCACAAGCGAGGGGTGAGGCTGGTACTGTCACTCTGTGCTGTTTATATATACAGCACAGAGAGTGACAGTGCCAGCCTCCCTCCTCACTCACACACTGATGCACAATAACACATATACCAAGCACAGAGAGTGGCAGTGCCAGCCTCACCCCTCGCTCACACACTGATGCACCATGACACATATACATATCGCAGAGAGTGGCAGTGCCAGCCTCACCCCTCGCTCACACACTGATGCACCATGACACATATACATATCGCAGAGAGTGGCAGTGCCAGCCTCACCCCTCACTCACACATTGATGCACCATGTCACATATACACAGCACAGAGAGTGACAGTGCCAGCCTCACCCCTTGCTCACAGTGATGCATCATGACACATATACACAGTTCAGAGAGTGACATTGCCAGCCTCACCCCTCGCTCACACACTGATGCACCATGACACATGTACACAGCACAGAGTGACATTGCCAGCCTCACCCCTCGCTCACAGTGATGCATCATGACACATATACACAGTTCAGAGAGTGACAGTGCCAGCCTCACCCCTCGCTCACACACTGATGTACCATGACACATATACACAGCATAGAGTGTGACAGTACCAGCCTCCCTCCTCGCTCACACACTGATGTACCATGACACATATACACAGCATAGAGTGTGACAGTGCCAGCCTCACCCCTCACTCACACACTGATGCACCATGACACATATACACAGCACAAAGAGTGCAGTGCCATCCTCTCTCCTCACACACTGATGCACAATGACACATATACACAGCACAGAGAGTGACAGTGCCAGCCTCACCCCTCGCTCACACACTGATGCACCATGTCACATATACACAGCACAGAGAGTGACAGTGCCAGCCTCCCTCCTTGCTCACACACTGATGCACCATGACACATATACACAGCACAGAGAGCGACAGTGCCAGCCTCACCCCTCGCTCACACACTGATGCACCATGTCACATATACACAGCACAGAGAGTGACAGTGCCAGCCTCACCCCTTGCTTACACACTGATGCTCCATGTCACATACACACAGCACAGAGAGTGACAGTGCCAGCCTCACCCCTCACTCACACACTGATGCACCATGTCACATATACACAGCACTCTCTGTGTTGTGTATATGTGTCATTGTGCATCAGTGCACAAGCGAGGGGTGAGGCTGGTACTGTCACTCTGTGCTGTTTATATATACAGCACAGAGAGTGACAGTGCCAGCCTCCCTCCTCACTCACACACTGATGCACAATAACACATATACCAAGCACAGAGAGTGGCAGTGCCAGCCTCACCCCTCGCTCACACACTGATGCACCATGACACATATACATATCGCAGAGAGTGGCAGTGCCAGCCTCACCCCTCGCTCACACACTGATGCACCATGACACATATACATATCGCAGAGAGTGGCAGTGCCAGCCTCACCCCTCACTCACACATTGATGCACCATGTCACATATACACAGCACAGAGAGTGACAGTGCCAGCCTCACCCCTTGCTCACAGTGATGCATCATGACACATATACACAGTTCAGAGAGTGACATTGCCAGCCTCACCCCTCGCTCACACACTGATGCACCATGACACATGTACACAGCACAGAGTGACATTGCCAGCCTCACCCCTCGCTCACAGTGATGCATCATGACACATATACACAGTTCAGAGAGTGACAGTGCCAGCCTCACCCCTCGCTCACACACTGATGCACCATGACACATGTACACAGCACAGAGAGTGACAGTGCCAGTCTTCCTCCTCGCTCACACACTGATGCACCATGACACATATACACAGCACAGAGAGTGACAGTGCCAGCCTCACCCCTTGCTCACACACTGATGCATCATGACACATATACACAGCACAGAGAGTGACAGTGCCAGCCTCACCCCTCACTCACACACTGATGCACCATGACACATATACACAGCACAGAGAGTGACAGTGCCAGCCTCCCTCCTCGCTCACACACTGATGCACAATGACACATATACACAGTTCAGAGAGTGACAGTGCCAGCCTCACGCCTCGCTCACACACTGATGCACCATGACACATATACACAGCACAGAGAGTGACAGTGCCAGCCTCGCCCCTCGCTCACTGATGCACCATGACACATATACACAGTTCAGAGAGTGACAGTGCCAGCCTCACCCCTCGCTCACACACTGATGCACCATGTCACATATACACAGTTCAGAGAGTGACAGTGCCAGCCTCACCCCTCGCTCACACACTGATGCACTATGACACATATACCAAGCACAGAGAGTGGCAGTGCCAGCCTCACCCCTTGCTCACACTGATGCACCATGTCACATATACACAGTTCAGAGAGTGACAGTGCCAGCCTCACCCCTCGCTCACACACTGATGCACAATGACACATATACACAGCACAGAGAGTGACAGTGCCAGCCTCACCCCTCGCTCACACACTGATGCACAATGACACATATACACAGCACAGAGAGTGACAGTGCCAGCCTCACCCCTCGCTCACACACTGATGCACTATGACACATATACCAAGCACAGAGAGTAACAGTGCCAGCCTCACCCCTTGCTCACACTGATGCACCATGTCACATATAAACAGTTCAGAGAGTGACAGTGCCAGCCTCACCCCTCGCTCACACACTGATGCACTATGACACATATACCAAGCACAGAGAGTGGCAGTGCCAGCCTCACCCCTTGCTCACACTGATGCACCATGTCACATATACACAACACAAAATAGCACTAAAAGTTATTTTAACACATTTATTTTTGTCATTTAAAAAATTAAAATTTCTTCATGTTATAAAATCTTTTTTATGTTTAAAATTTTTGAAATAAAACACTGAGGGTAATAAGAGCTAATAACGGACTAGAGAGTTGACATGAGTTAGGGGAGAGGTCTGGTGGTGATCCATTTGGCAGGGGCTCTGTTATTGGGGAAAGTGGACTCAATATATTTGGTGCTAGAGTAGATCATGTGAGGAAGGGGTTGAAGGGTTAAATAGAAATATATTGAGGGAGCAGCAAGAGGTGCCAACCTGCCCTGTGACTGAGCAGTGACCTTTTTTGCCACTTTCACGAAGGCGAATGCGATGACAGCTCCGGCTCTAGGGTAACTGGTATAATTTGAGTGGATGACCTGGTTCTTCTGGGCCGTATACATGGGGAGAATTCTCTGTTTAGATTTTTTTCTAACCCTCAGCAGGGAAGGGGTAAATGGTCTGTTCGATTTAGCCGATGATCTGCCTGGGGCGACCGTACCCTGTCATGCCAGCCTGGGATGCCCCCTGATTACTGCCCATCTGCAAACCAATCACGCTCTTTCCTTCCTTCAGTTTTGCGTCACTGAAATCGCGTTTGTGCTCCTGAGCTTTCCTAGAGAGAAGAGAGACAGTCACAAGTGAATCTAAAGCCGTGATCACATGAGCTCTCATTGTCACATACATAGAACTAGAAATCATTTGGTGACAATGAGAAAATTGTTTATATCACACAGGTGTCACACATCCAACCAATCACAGTTCTTTAGTGAAGTAACAGGACTATTTATCACAAGCTATTTAAATACATGTGTAATCCATCAGCAAACTCTTCTGTCTATCAGATATTGTAGTTTCATCATCTTGCACCTGTTAACAACTCATCTTTTTTCTTTGCTCTGCATTTCTTTCAATTGTTTTAAATGCTGAATTCACATGCTAAAACCATGTATTTTTATTTAAAGGACATAAATTCAGATATAGCGGTAGATTAAACAAGCAGCGGATGCTGATGTCTCCGCCTGAAATTTCAGGTCTGCCTGAAACGTAAGGTAAGAAGCAGCAGTCGTAAAAGCGCTGCTCCTTAACTCTTTCACAACCTTTTAGGTGGCAGACTGCAATCATCCCGGTCCGATTGGCCGCAGGGGGCGGCATTACACAAGCATTTCACAAAAAATGCTTGTGCAATATTAAATGCAGACAGCGTATTCTCTCGACATTTAGCGATGTCAGGCAGACATGATTCACTTCATGTTCCCCCGGCACTTGTTAAATCTACCCCATAGTGTTATTATTGACTTTGTTCTCTTGGTATCCTTTGTTAATAAGTAGGTAGGAAGGTGTAGGAGCGTGCATGTGACTGGAGCATTATATTGCAGCAATTTTATAATTGTGTTATAAATTTGTACGTACAGTAGATGGCAGCAGTGTTTCATGTCATGTACTACTCTATCCTGAGGTTACTGAATGTTATCAGGGATTAGCCATGGGCACATATATCTAATGATACTGAGGTTACTGTATGTTATCAGGGATTAGCCATGGGCACATATATCTAATGATACTGAGGTTACTGTATGTTATCAGGGATTAGTCATGAGCACATATATCTAATGATACTGAGGTTACTGTATGTTATCAGGGATTAGCCATGGGCACATATATCTAATGATACTGAGGTTACTGTATGTTATCAGGGATTAGCCATGGGCACATATATCTAATGATACTGAGGTTACTGTATGTTATCTGGGATTAGCCATGGGCACATATATCTAATGATACTGAAGTTACTGTATGTTATCAGGGATTAGCCATGGGCACATATATCTAATGATACTGAGGTTACTCTATGTTATCTGGGATTAGCCATGGGCACATATATCTAATGATACTGAGGTTACTGTATGTTATCAGGGATTAGCCATGGGCACATATATCTAATGATACTGAGGTTACTGTATGTTATCAGGGATTAGCCATGGGAACATATATCTAATGATACTGAGGTTACTGTATGTTATCAGGGATTAGCCATGGGCACATATATCTAATGATACTGAGGTTACTGTATGTTATCAGGGATTAGCCATGGGCACATATATCTAATGATACTGAGGTTACTCTATGTTATCAGGGATTAGCCATGGGCACATATATCTAATGATACTGAGGTTACTCTATGTTATCAGGGATTAGCCATGGGCACATATATCTAATGATACTGAGGTTACTGTATGTAATCAGGGATTAGCCATGGGCACATATATCTAATGATACTGAGGTTACTGTATGTTATCAGGGATTAGCCATGGGCACATATATCTAATGATACTGAGGTTACTGTATGTTATCTGGGATTAGCCATGGGCACATATATCTAATGATACCGAGGTTACTGTATGTTATCTGGGATTAGCCATGGGCACATATATCTAATGATACTGAGGTTACTGTATGTAATCAGGGATTAGCCATGGGCACATATATCTAATGACTCTGAGGTTACTGTATGTTATCAGGGATTAGCCATGGGCACATATATCTAATGATACTGAGGTTACTGTATGTAATCAGGGATTAGCCATGGGCACATATATCTAATGATACTGTGGTTACTGTATGTTATCAGGGATTAGCCATGGGCACATATATCTAATGATACTGAGGTTACTGTATGTTATCAGGGATTAGCCATGGGCACATATATCTAATGATACTGAGGTTACTGTATGTTATCTGGGATTATCCATGGGCACATATATCTAATGATACTGAGGTTACTGTATGTTATCAGGGATTAGCCATGGGCACATATATCTAATGATACTGAGGTTACTGTATGTTATCAGAGATTAGCCATGGGCACATATATCTAATGATACTGAAGTTACTGTATGTTATCAGGGATTAGCCATGGGCACATATATCTAATGATACTGAGGTTACTGTATGTTATCTGGGATTAGCCATGGGCACATATATCTAATGATACTGAAGTTACTGTATGTTATCAGGGATTAGCCATGGGCACATATATCTAATGATACTGAGGTTACTCTATGTTATCTGGGATTAGCCATGGGCACATATATCTAATGATACTGAAGTTACTGTATGTTATCAGGGATTAGCCATGGGCACATATATCTAATGATACTGAGGTTACTGTATGTTATCAGGGATTAGCCATGGGCACATATATCTAATGATACTGAGGTTACTGTATGTTATCAGGGATTAGCCATGGGCACATATATCTAATGATACTGAGGTTACTGTATGTTATCTGGGATTAGCCATGGGCACATATATCTAATGATACTGAAGTTACTGTATGTTATCAGGGATTAGCCATGGGCACATATATCTAATGATACTGAGGTTACTCTATGTTATCTGGAATTAGCCATGGGCACATATATCTAATGATACTGAGGTTACTCTATGTTATCTGGGATTAGCCATGGGCACATATATCTAATGATACTGAGGTTACTGTATGTTATCTGGGATTAGCCATGGGCACATATATCTAATGATACTGAAGTTACTGTATGTTATCAGGGATTAGCCATGGGCACATATATCTAATGATACTGAGGTTACTCTATGTTATCTGGGATTAGCCATGGGCACATATATCTAATGATACTGAGGTTACTGTATGTTATCAGGGATTAGCCATGGGCACATATATCTAATGATACTGAGGTTACTGTATGTTATCAGGGATTAGCCATGGGAACATATATCTAATGATACTGAGGTTACTGTATGTTATCAGGGATTAGCCATGGGCACATATATCTAATGATACTGAGGTTACTGTATGTTATCAGGGATTAGCCATGGGCACATATATCTAATGATACTGAGGTTACTCTATGTTATCAGGGATTAGCCATGGGCACATATATCTAATGATACTGAGGTTACTCTATGTTATCAGGGATTAGCCATGGGCACATATATCTAATGATACTGAGGTTACTGTATGTAATCAGGGATTAGCCATGGGCACATATATCTAATGATACTGAGGTTACTGTATGTTATCAGGGATTAGCCATGGGCACATATATCTAATGATACTGAGGTTACTGTATGTTATCTGGGATTAGCCATGGGCACATATATCTAATGATACCGAGGTTACTGTATGTTATCTGGGATTAGCCATGGGCACATATATCTAATGATACTGAGGTTACTGTATGTAATCAGGGATTAGCCATGGGCACATATATCTAATGACTCTGAGGTTACTGTATGTTATCAGGGATTAGCCATGGGCACATATATCTAATGATACTGAGGTTACTGTATGTAATCAGGGATTAGCCATGGGCACATATATCTAATGATACTGTGGTTACTGTATGTTATCAGGGATTAGCCATGGGCACATATATCTAATGATACTGAGGTTACTGTATGTTATCAGGGATTAGCCATGGGCACATATATCTAATGATACTGAGGTTACTGTATGTTATCTGGGATTATCCATGGGCACATATATCTAATGATACTGAGGTTACTGTATGTTATCAGGGATTAGCCATGGGCACATATATCTAATGATACTGAGGTTACTGTATGTTATCAGAGATTAGCCATGGGCACATATATCTAATGATACTGAAGTTACTGTATGTTATCAGGGATTAGCCATGGGCACATATATCTAATGATACTGAGGTTACTGTATGTTATCTGGGATTAGCCATGGGCACATATATCTAATGATACTGAAGTTACTGTATGTTATCAGGGATTAGCCATGGGCACATATATCTAATGATACTGAGGTTACTCTATGTTATCTGGGATTAGCCATGGGCACATATATCTAATGATACTGAAGTTACTGTATGTTATCAGGGATTAGCCATGGGCACATATATCTAATGATACTGAGGTTACTGTATGTTATCAGGGATTAGCCATGGGCACATATATCTAATGATACTGAGGTTACTGTATGTTATCAGGGATTAGCCATGGGCACATATATCTAATGATACTGAGGTTACTGTATGTTATCTGGGATTAGCCATGGGCACATATATCTAATGATACTGAAGTTACTGTATGTTATCAGGGATTAGCCATGGGCACATATATCTAATGATACTGAGGTTACTCTATGTTATCTGGAATTAGCCATGGGCACATATATCTAATGATACTGAGGTTACTCTATGTTATCTGGGATTAGCCATGGGCACATATATCTAATGATACTGAGGTTACTGTATGTTATCTGGGATTAGCCATGGGCACATATATCTAATGATACTGAGGTTACTGTATGTTATCAGGGATTAGCCATGGGCACATATATCTAATTATACTGAGGTTACTCTATGTTATCAGGGATTAGCCATGGGCACATATATCTAATGATACAGAGGTTACTGTATGTTATCAGGGATTAGCCATGGGCACATATATCTAATGATACTAAGGTTACTGTATGTTATCTGGGATTAGCCATGGGCACATATATCTAATGATACTGAGGTTACTGTATGTAATCAGGGATTAGCCATGGGCACATATATCTAATGATACTGAGGTTACTGTATGTTATCAGGGATTAGCCATGGGCACAGATATCCAATGATACTGAGGTTAGTGTATGTTATCAGGCATTAGCCATGGGCACATATATCTAATGATACTGAGATTACTGTATGTTATCAGGGATTAGCCATGGGCACATATATCTAATGATACTGAGGTTACTGTATGTTATCAGGGATTAGCCATGGGCACATATATCTAATGATACTGAGGTTACTCTATGTTATCAGGGATTAGCCATGGGCACATATATCTAATGATACTGAGGTTACTCTATGTTATCAGGGATTAGCCATGGGCACATATATCTAATGATACAGAGGTTACTGTATGTTATCAGGGATTAGCCATGGGCACATATATCTAATGATACTAAGGTTACTGTATGTTATCTGGGATTAGCCATGGGCACATATATCTAATGATACTGAGGTTACTGTATGTAATCAGGGATTAGCCATGGGCACATATATCTAATGATACTGAGGTTACTGTATGTTATCAGGGATTAGCCATGGGCACAGATATCCAATGATACTGAGGTTAGTGTATGTTATCAGGCATTAGCCATGGGCACATATATCTAATGATACTGAGATTACTGTATGTTATCAGGGATTAGCCATGGGCACATATATCTAATGATACTGAGGTTACTGTATGTTATCAGGGATTAGCCATGGGCACATATATCTAATGATACTGAGGTTACTGTATGTTATCAGGGATTAGCCATGGGCACATATATCTAATGATACTGAGGTTACTGTATGTTATCAGGGATTAGCCATGGGCACATATATCTAATGATACTGAGGTTACTGTATGTTATCAGGGATTAGCCATGGGCACATATATCTAATGATACTGAGGTTACTGTATGTTTTCAGGGATTAGCCATGGGCACATATATATAATGATACTGAGGTTACTGTATGGTATCTGGGATTAGCCATGGGCACATATATCTAATGATACTGAGGTTACTGTATGTTATCAGGGATTAGCCATGGGCACATATATCTAATGATACTGTGGTTACTGTATGTTATCAGGGATTAGCCATGGGCACATATATCTAATGATACTGAGGTTACTGTATGTTTTCAGGGATTAGCCATGGGCACATATATATAATGATACTGAGGTTACTGTATGTTATCTGGGATTAGCCATGGGCACATATATCTAATGATACTGAGGTTACTGTATGTTATCAGGGATTAGCCATGGGCACATATATCTAATGATACTGTGGTTACTGTATGTTATCAGGGATTAGCCATGGGCACATATATCTAATGATACTGAGGTTACTGTATGTTATCGGGGATTAGCCATGGGCACAGATATCCAATGATACTGAGGTTAGTGTATGTTATCAGGCATTAGCCATGGGCACATATATCTAATGATACTGAGATTACTGTATGTTATCAGGGATTAGCCATGGGCACATATATCTAATGATACTGAGGTTACTGTATGTTATCAGGGATTAGCCATGGGCACATATATCTAATGATACTGAGGTTACTGTATGTTATCAGGGATTAGCCATGGGCACATATATCTAATGATACTGAGGTTACTGTATGTTATCAGGGATTAGCCATGGGCACATATATCTAATGATACTGTGGTTACTGTATGTTATCAGGGATTAGCCATGGGCACATATATCTAATGATACTGAGGTTACTGTATGTTTTCAGGGATTAGCCATGGGCACATATATATAATGATACTGAGGTTACTGTATGTTATCTGGGATTAGCCATGGGCACATATATCTAATGATACTGAGGTTACTGTATGTTATCAGGGATTAGCCATGGGCACATATATCTAATGATACTGTGGTTACTGTATGTTATCAGGGATTAGCCATGGGCACATATATCTAATGATACTGAGGTTACTGTATGTTTTCAGGGATTAGCCATGGGCACATATATCTAATGATACTGAGGTTACTGTATGTTATCAGGGATTAGCCATGGGCACATATATCTAATGATACAGAGGTTACTGTATGTTATCAGGGATTAGCCATGGGCACATATATCTAATGATACAGAGGTTACTGTATGTTATCAGGGATTAGCCATGGGCACATATATCTAATGATACTGAGGTTACTGTATGTAATCAGGGATTAGCCATGGGCACATATATCTAATGATACTGAGGTTACTGTATGTTATCAGGGATTAGCCATGGGCACATATATCTAATGATACTGAGGTTACTGTATGTTATCTGGGATTAGCCATGGGCACATATATCTAATGATACTGAGGTTACTGTATGTTATCAGGGATTAGCCATGGGCACATATATCTAATGATACTGAGGTTACTGTATGTTATCAGGGATTAGCCATGGGCACATATATCTAATGATACTGAGGTTATTGTATGTTATCTGGGATTATCCATGGGCACATATATCTAATGATACTGAGGTTACTGTATGTTATCAGGGATTAGCCATGGGCACATATATCTAATGATACTGAGGTTACTGTATGTTATCAGAGATTAGCCATGGGCACATATATCTAATGATACTGAGGTTACTGTATGTTATCAGGGATTAGCCATGGGCACATATATCTAATGATACTGAGGTTACTGTATGTTATCAGAGATTAGCCATGGGCACATATATCTAATGATACTGAGGTTACTGTATGTTATCAGGGATTAGCCATGGGCACATATATCTAATGATCATGAGGTTACTGTATATTATCAGGGATTAGCCATGGGCACATATATCTAATGATACTGAGGTTACTGTATGTTATCAGAGATTAGCCATGGGCACATATATCTAATGATACAGAGGTTACTGTATGTTATCAGGGATTAGCCATGAGCACATATATCTAATGATTCTGAGGTTACTGTATGTTATCAGGGATTAGCCATGGGCACATATATCTAATGATACTGAGGTTACTGTATGTTATCTGGGATTAGCCATGGGCACATATATTTAATGATACTGAGGTTACTGTATGTTATCAGGGATTAGCCATGGGCACATATATCTAATGATACTGAGGTTACTGTATGTTATCTGGGATTAGCCATGGGCACATATATCTAATGATACTGAGGTTACTGTATGTTATCTGGGATTAGCCATGGGCACATATATCTAATGATACTGAGGTTACTGTATGTTATCTGGGATTAACCATGGGCACATATATCTAATGATACTGAGGTTACTGTATGTTATCTGGGATTAACCATGGGAACATATATCTAATGATACTGAGGTTACTGTATGTTATCAGGGATTAGCCATGGGCACATATATCTAATGATTCTGAGGTTACTGTATGTTATCAGGGATTAGCCATGGGCACATTTATCTAATGATTCTGAGGTTACTGTATGTTATCAGGGATTAGCCATGGGCACATATATCTAATGATACTGAGGTTACTGTATGTTATCAGGGATTAGCCATGGGCACATATATCTAATGATACTGAGGTTACGGTATGTTATCAGGGATTAGCCATGGGAACATATATCTAATGATCATGAGGTTACTGTATGTTATCAGGGATTAGCCATGGGCACATATATCTAATGATACTGAGGTTACTGTATGTTATCAGGGATTAGCCATGAGCACATATATCTAATGATACTGAGGTTACTGTATGTTATCAGGGATTAGCCATGGGAACATATATCAAATGATACTGAGGTTACTGTATGTTATCTGGGAGTAGCCATGGGCACATATATCTAATGATACTGAGGTTATTGTATGTTATCTGGGATTAGCCATGGGCACATATATCTAATGATCATGAGGTTACTGTATGTTATCAGGGATTAGCCATGGGCACATATATATAATGATACTGAGGTTACTGTATGTTATCTGGGATTAGCCATGGGCACATATATCTAATGATCATGAGGTTACTGTATGTTATCAGGGATTAGCCATGGGCACATATATATAATGATACTGAGGTTACTGTATGTTATCTGGGATTAGCCATGGGCACATATATCTAATGATACTGAGGTTACTGTATGTTATCAGGGATTAGCCATGGGCACATATATCTAATGATACTGAGGTTACTGTATGTTATCAGAGATTAGCCATGGGCACATATATCTAATGATACCGAGGTTACTGTATGTTATCTGGGATTAGCCATGGGCACATATATCTAATGATACTGAGGTTACTGTATGTTATCTAGGATTAGCCATGGGCACATATATCTAATGACACTGAGGTTACTGTATGTTATCAGGGATTAGCCATGGGCACATATATCTAATGATACTGAGGTTACTGTATGTTATCAGGGATTAGCCATGGGCACATATATATATATAATGATACTGAGGTTACTGTATGTTATCAGGGATTAGCCATGGGCACATATATCTAATGATACTGAGGTTACTGTATGTTATCAAGGATTAGCCATGGGCACATATATCTAATGATACTGAGGTTACTGTATGTTATCAAGGATTAGCCATGGGCACATATAACTAATGATACTGAGGTTACTGTATGTTATCAAGGATTAGCCATGGGCACATATAACTAATGATACTGAGGTTACTGTATGTTATCAGGGATTAGCCATGGGCACATATATCTAATGATACTGTAGTTACTGTATGTTATCAGGGATTAGCCATGGGCACATATATCTAATGATACTGAGGTTACTGTATGTTATCAGGGATTAGCCATGGGCACATATATCTAATGATACTGAGGTTACTGTATGTTATCAGGGATTAGCCATGGGCACATATATCTAATGATACTGTAGTTACTGTATGTTATCAGGGATTAGCCATGGGCACATATATCTAATGATACTGAGGTTACTGTATGTTATCAGGGATTAGCCATGGGCACATATATCTAATGATACTGAGGTTACTGTATGTTATCAGGGATTAGCCATGGGCACATATATCTAATGATACTGAGGTTACTGTATGTTATCTGGGATTAGCCATGGGCACATATATCTAATGATTCTGAGGTTACTGTATGTTATCAGGGATTAGCCATGGGCACATATATCTAATGATACTGAGGTTACTGTATGTTATCAGGGATTAGCCATGAGCACATATATCTAATGATACTGAGGTTACTGTATGTTATCAGGGATTAGCCATGGGCACATATATCTAATGATACTGAGGTTACTGTATGTTATCTGGGAGTAGCCATGGGCACATATATCTAATGATACTGAGGTTATTGTATGTTATCTGGGATTAGCCATGGGCACATATATCTAATGATCATGAGGTTACTGTATGTTATCAGGGATTAGCCATGGGCACATATATATAATGATACTGAGGTTACTGTATGTTATCTGGGATTAGCCATGGGCACATATATCTAATGATCATGAGGTTACTGTATGTTATCAGGGATTAGCCATGGGCACATATATATAATGATACTGAAGTTACTGTATGTTATCTGGGATTAGCCATGGGCACATATATCTAATGATACTGAAGTTACTGTATGTTATCTGGGATTAGCCATGGGCACATATATCTAATGATACTGAGATTACTGTATGTTATCAGGGATTAGCCATGGGCACATATATCTAATGATACTGAGGTTACTGCATGTTATCTGGGATTAGCCATGGGCACATATATCTAATGATACTGAGGTTACTGTATGTTATCAGGGATTAGCCATGGGCACATATATCTAATGATACTGAGGTTACTGTATGTTATCAGGGATTAGCCATGGGCACATATATCTAATGATACTGAGGTTACTGTATGTTATCAGGGATTAGCCATGGGCACATATATCTAATGATACTGAGGTTACTGTATGTTATCAGGGATTAGCCATGGGCACATATATCTAATGATACTGAGGTTACTGTATGTTATCTGGGATTAGCCATGGGCACATATATCTAATGATACTGAGGTTACTGTATGTTATCAGGGATTAGCCATGGGCACATATATCTAATGATACTGAGGTTACTGTATGTTATCAAGGATTAGCCATGGGCACATATATCTAATGATACTGAGGTTACTGTATGTTATCAAGGATTAGCCATGGGCACATATAACTAATGATACTGAGGTTACTGTATGTTATCAAGGATTAGCCATGGGCACATATATCTAATGATACTGAGGTTACTGTATGTTATCAGGGATTAGCCATGGGCACATATATCTAATGATACTGAGGTTACTGTATGTTATCAGGGATTAGCCATGGGCACATATATCTAATGATCATGAGGTTACTGTATGTTATCAGGGATTAGCCATGGGCACATATATCTAATGATCATGAGGTTACTGTATGTTATCAAGGATTAGCCATGGGCACATATATATAATGATACTGAGGTTACTGTATGTTATCTGGGATTAGCCATGGGCACATATATCTAATGATCATGAGGTTACTGTATGTTATCAGGGATTAGCCATGGGCACATATATATAATGATACTGAAGTTACTGTATGTTATCAGGGATTAGCCATGGGCACATATATCTAATGATACTGAGGTTACTGTATGTTATCAGGGATTAGCCATGGGCACATATATCTAATGATACTGAGGTTACTGTATGTTATCAGGGATTAGCCATGGGCACATATATCTAATGATACTGAGGTTACTGTATGTTATCATGGATTAGCCATGGGCACATATATCTAATGATCATGAGGTTACTGTATGTTATCAGGGATTAGCCATGGGCACATATATATAATGATACTGAGGTTACTGTATGTTATCTGGGATTAGCCATGGGCACATATATCTAATGATCATGAGGTTACTGTATGTTATCAGGGATTAGCCATGGGCACATATATATAATGATACTGAAGTTACTGTATGTTATCTGGGATTAGCCATGGGCACATATATCTAATGACTCTGAGGTTACTGTATGTTATCAAGGATTAGCCATGGGCACATATAACTAATGATACTGAGGTTACTGTATGTTATCAAGGATTAGCCATGGGCACATATATATAATGATACTGAGGTTACTGTATGTTATCTGGGATTAGCCATGGGCACATATATCTAATGATCATGAGGTTACTGTATGTTATCAGGGATTAGCCATGGGCACATATATATAATGATACTGAAGTTACTGTATGTTATCTGGGATTAGCCATGGGCACATATATCTAATGATACTGAAGTTACTGTATGTTATCTGGGATTAGCCATGGGCACATATATCTAATGATACTGAGATTACTGTATGTTATCAGGGATTAGCCATGGGCACATATATCTAATGATACTGAGGTTACTGCATGTTATCTGGGATTAGCCATGGGCACATATATCTAATGATACTGAGGTTACTGTATGTTATCAGGGATTAGCCATGGGCACATATATCTAATGATACTGAGGTTACTGTATGTTATCAGGGATTAGCCATGGGCACATATATCTAATGATACTGAGGTTACTGTATGTTATCAGGGATTAGCCATGGGCACATATATCTAATGATACTGAGGTTACTGTATGTTATCAGGGATTAGCCATGGGCACATATATCTAATGATACTGAGGTTACTGTATGTTATCAGGGATTAGCCATGGGCACATATATCTAATGATACTGAGGTTACTGTATGTTATCAGGGATTAGCCATGGGCACATATATCTAATGATACTGAGGTTACTGTATGTTATCTGGGATTAGCCATGGGCACATATATCTAATGATACTGAGGTTACTGTATGTTATCAGGGATTAGCCATGGGCACATATATCTAATGATACTGAGGTTACTGTATGTTATCGGAGATTAGCCATGGGCACATATATCTAATGATACTGAAGTTACTGTATGTTATCAGAGATTAGCCATGGGCACATATATCTAATGATACTGAGGTTACTGTATGTTATCAAGGATTAGCCATGGGCACATATATCTAATGATACTGAGGTTACTGTATGTTATCAAGGATTAGCCATGGGCACATATAACTAATGATACTGAGGTTACTGTATGTTATCAAGGATTAGCCATGGGCACATATAACTAATGATACTGAGGTTACTGTATGTTATCAGGGATTAGCCATGGGCACATATATCTAATGATACTGTAGTTACTGTATGTTATCAAGGATTAGCCATGGGCACATATATCTAATGATACTGAGGTTACTGTATGTTATCAGGGATTAGCCATGGGCACATATATCTAATGATACTGAGGTTACTGTATGTTATCAGGGATTAGCCATGGGCACATATATCTAATGATACTGAGGTTACTGTATGTTATCTGGGATTAGCCATGGGCACATATATCTAATGATACTGAGGTTACTGTATGTTATCAGGGATTAGCCATGGGCACATATATCTAATGATACTGAGGTTACTGTATGTTATCAGGGATTAGCCATGGGCACATATATCTAATGATACTGAGGTTACTGTATGTTATCAGGGATTAGCCATGGGCACATATATCTAATGATACTGAGGTTACTGTATGTTATCAGGGATTAGCCATGGGCACATATATCTAATGATACTGAGGTTACTGTATGTTATCTGTGATTAGCCATGGGCACATATATCTAATGACACTGAGGTTACTGTATGTTATCTGGGATTAGCCATGGGCACATATATCTAATGATACTGAGGTTACTGTATGTTTTCAGGGATTAGCCATGGGCACATATATATAATGATACTGAGGTTACTGTATGTTATCAGGGATTAGCCATGTGCACATATATCTAATGATACTGAGGTTACTGTATGTTATCTAGGATTAGCCATGGGCACATATATCTAATGACACTGAGGTTACTGTATGTAATCAGGGATTAGCCATGGGCACATATATCTAATGATACTGAGGTTACTGTATGTTATCAGGGATTAGCCATGGGCACATATATCTAATGATACTGAGGTTACTGTATGTTATCTGGGATTAGCCATGGGCACATATATCTAATGATACTGAGGTTACTGTATGTTATCAGGGATTAGCCATGGGCACCTTTATCTAATGATACTGAGGTTACTGTATGTTATCTGGGATTAGCCATGGGCACATATATCTAATGATACTGAGGTTACTGTATGTTATCAGGGATTAGCCATGGGCACATATATATATAATGATACTGAGGTTACTGTATGTTATCTGGGATTAGCCATGGGCACATATATTTAATGATACTGAGGTTACTGTATGTTATAAGGGATTAGCCATGGGCACATATATCTAATGATACTGAGGTTACTGTATGCTATCAGAAATTAGCCATGGGCACATATATCTAATGATACTGAGGTTACTGTATGTTATCTGGGATTAGCCATGGACACATATATCTAATGATACTGAGGTTACTGTATGTTATCTGGGATTAGCCATGGGCACATATATTTAATGATACTGAGGTTACTGTATGTTATCAGTGATTAGCCATGGGCACATATATCTAATGATACTGAGGTTACTGTATGTTATCAGGGATTAGCCATGGGCACATATATCTAATGATACTGAGGTTACTGTATGTTATCAGGGATTAGCCATGGGCACATATATCTAATGATCATGAGGTTACTGTATGTTATCAGGGATTAGCCATGGGCACAAATATCTAATGATACTGAGGTTACTGTGTGTTACCTGGGATTAGCCATGGGCACAGATACTAATGATAGTGAGGTTACTGTATGTTATCAGGGATTAGCCATGGGCACATATATCTAATGATACTGCGGTTACTGTATGATATCAGAGATTAGCCATGGGCAAATATATCTAATGATACTGAGGTTACTGTATGTTATCTGGGATTAGCCATGGGCACATATATCTAATGATACTGAGGTTACTGTATGTTATCTGGGATTAGCCATGGGCACATATATCTAATGATACTGAGGTTACTGTATGTTATCAGGGATTAGCCATGGGCACATATATCTAATGATACTGAGGTTACTGTATGTTATCAGAAATTAGCCATGGGCACATATATCTAATGATACTGAGGTTACTGTATGTTATCTGGGATTAGCCATGGGCACATATATCTAATGATACTGAGGTTACTGTATGTTATCAGGGATTAGCCATGGGCATGTGTGACATGGAGACACGTGTGACATGGAGAGGTTACAGGTACTGATGGACATGTGACATGTAGAGGTTACAGGTACTAAGGGACACATGACATGGAGAGTTTACAGGTACTGAGGGACACATGACATGGAGAGGTTACAGGTACTGAGGGGCACATGTGACAGGAAGAGGTTACAGGTACTGAGGGACACATGACATGGAGAGGTTACAGGTACTGAGGGGCATGTGTGACAGGAAGAGGTTACAGTTACTGAGGGACACATGACATGGAGAGGTTACAGGTACTTAGGGACATGTGACAGGGAGAGGTTACAGGTACTGGGGGATACGTAACAGGGAGATGTTACAGGTACTTAGGGACATGTGACAGGGAGAGGATACACGTACTGAGAGACACATGTCATGGAGAGGTTACAGGTACTGAGGGACACGTGACATGCAAAAGGTAACTGGAGGTACCAATGGACCTAAAGACAGTGTAAAGAGTTAAATACTTAGTCTTTGGAAGTAAGAAGAGTTAGTCACAGTTTATTGTGTAATGGGTAGAGGGGGTCACTCCTTTGAGAGCAGTCACGTAGTGACAATGAGTAAGGTCTTGTCACACCTAGGAGTATGGAGATTACAACTGTTGGCTAATTTCACATACTTCATGAACCATGCGGGGTCTCCTTTGTATTGTCCATCGTTCTTTGTCACTGCGATGCTTCCAAGAGCTACGATAGTCCTCTGAACAGCTGCCAGGTCCTTCCCTGAGAAAGAAACATCCTAATATCAGTTCACATCGGTCCAGAGGCTAAAATTTACTTGTAGCAGTAAGGGCATGCTTAGTAAGGTGAGGATAGATGGTCTCTCAGTAAACAGTAGTACTGTCTGGGTTCCAGTATATCTAAACAAGGGATATCTAAAGTAAGCCTTCAGTGCCTGTAGTGTGTGTGAACCTGTCTGAGATGTAGGTGACACTTAATACCAGCTCCTGTGAACCTGAAGGTAACATACTACTAACCTAACTAGTGAATGGTGTGTACACTATTTATTATTCCTACCAGCATATTCAATATCATGTTATCCATACTCATCATTATACAGAACTGCATGCTCATTATCAGTATATACTCACATCATTATACAGTGCAGCATAATTATAAGACGCAGCGTGCTGATTATCAATCTAAAGATACATCATTCTACAGTGCAGCATGCTCATTATCAGTGTATAGAACGTCATATCATTATACAGTGCAGCATGCTCATTATCAGTGTATAGATACTCACATCATTCTACAGTGCAGCGTGCTCATTATCAGTGTATAGAACGTCATATCATTATACAGTGCAGCATGCTCATTATCAGTGTATAGATACTCACATCATTATACAATGCAGTGTGCTCATTATCAGTGTACAGATACATCATTATACATTGCAGTGTGCTCATTATCAGTGTATAGATACTCACATCATTATACAGTGCAGCATGCTCATTATCAGTGTATAGATACTCACATCATTATACAGTGCAGTGTGCTCATTATCAGTGTATAGATACTCACATCATTATACATTGCAGTGTGCTCATTATCAGTATATAAATACTCACATCATTATACAGTGCAGCATGCTCATTATCAGTGTATAGATACTCACATCATTATACAGTGCAGTGTGCTCATTATCAGTGTATAGATACTCACATCATTATACAGTGCAGTGTGCTCATTATCAGTGTATAGATACTCACATCATTATACAGTGCAGCATGCTCATTATCAGTGTATAGATACTCACATCATTATACAGTGCAGTGTGCTCATTATCAGTGTATAGATACTCACATCATTATACAGTGCAGCGTGTTCATTATCAGTGTATAAATACTCAGATCATTATACAGCGCAGCATGCTCATTATCAGTGTATAGATACTCACATCATTATACAGTGCAGTGTGCTCATTATCAGTGTATAGATACTCACATCATTATACAGTGCAGTGTGCTCATTATCAGTGTATAGATACTCACATCATTATACAGTGCAGCGTGCTCATTATCAGTGAATTCATATAATTTTACAGTGCAGTGTGCTCATTATCAGTGTATAGATACTCACATCATTATACAGTGCTGTATGCTTATTATCAGTGTATATATACTCACATCATTATACAGTACAGTGTGCTTATTATCAGTATATAAATACTCACATCATTATACAGTACAGCGTGCTCATTATCAGTGTATAGATACTCACATCATTATTCATTGCAGTGTGCTCATTATTAGTGTATAGATACTCACATCATTATACAGTGTGCTCATTTTCACTGTATTGATACTCACATCATTATACAGTGCAGCGTGCTCATTATAGAGTATAGATACTCACATTATACAGTGCAGTGTGCTCATTATCAGTTTATAGATACTCAGTATCATTACACAGTGCAGTGTGCTCATTATCAGTGTATAGATATTCTACACACTGTATAATGATTTGAGTATTTATACACTGATAATGAGCATGCTGTACTGTATAATGATGTGAGTATCTATACACTGATAATGAGAACACTGCACTGTATAATGATGTGACTTTCTATATACTGATAATTAGCACACTGTACTTTATTATGATGTATCTATAAGCTGATAATGAGCACGCTGCATTGTATAATGATGTGAGTATTTATACACTGATAATGAGTACATTGCACTGTATAATTATGTAAGTATTTATACACTGATAATGAGCATGCTGCACTGTATAATGATGTGAGTACCTATAAACTGATAATGAGCATGCTGCACTGTATAATGATGTATCTATACACTGATTATGAGCACAGTGCACTGTATAATGATGTGAGTATCTATACACTGATAATGAGTATGCTGCACTGTATAGTGATGTGAGTATCTATACAATGATAATGAGCATACAGCACTATATAATGATGTGAGTATCTATACACTGATAATGAGCACAGTGTGCTGTATAATGATGTGAGTATCTATACAATGATAATGAGCATGCTGCACTGTATAGTGATGTGAGTATCTATACACTGATAATGAGCATACAGCACTGTATAATGATGTGAGTATCTATACACTGATAATGAGTACGCTGCACTGTATAATGATGTGAGTATCTTTACACTGATAATGAGAATACTGCACTGTATAATGATGTGAGTATCTTTACACTGATAATGAGCACACTGCACTGTATAATGATGTGAGTATCTATACACTGATAATGAGCATACTGCACTGTATAATAATGTGAGTATCTATACACTGATAATGAGCACACTGTATAATGATGT
The DNA here is from genome assembly GCF_027579735.1 of Bombina bombina. Classification (NCBI taxonomy): domain Eukaryota; kingdom Metazoa; phylum Chordata; class Amphibia; order Anura; family Bombinatoridae; genus Bombina; species Bombina bombina. The sequence goes on along the minus strand of NC_069506.1, from coordinate 278,224,024 downwards.
GAGTATCTGTACACTGATAATGAGCATGCTGCACTGTATAATGATCTGATTATCTATACACTAAAAATGAGCACACTGCACTGTATAATGATGTATCTATAAACCGATAATGAGCACGCTGCATTGTATAATGATGTATCTATAAACTGATAATAAGCAGGCTGCATTGTATAATGATGTATCTATACACTGATAATGAGCACACTGCACTGTATAATGATGTGCATATTTATACACTGATAATGAGTATGCTGCACTGTATAATGATGTGAGTATTCATGCACTGATAATGAGAACACTGCACTTTATAATGATGTGATTATCTATACACTTAGAATGTGCATGCTGCCCTGTATAAATGATGTGAGTATCTATACCCTGATATTATACAGTGCAGCCTTCTCATTATCAGTATATAGATACTCAGTATTATTATACAGTGCAGCCTGCTCATTATCAGTGTATAGATACTCAAATCATTATACAGTACAGTTTGCTCTTTATCAGTGTATATATACATCATTATACAGTGCAGTGTGCTCATTATCAGTGTAAAGATACTCACATCATTATACAGTAGAGTTTGCTCATTATCAGGGTATAGATACTCAAATCCTTATACAGTGCAGCGTGCTCATTATCAGTGTATAGACACTCACATTATACAGTGCAGCATGCTCATTATCAGTGTATTGATAATGACATCATTATACAGTACAGCTAGCTCATTATCAGTGTATAGATACATTATACAGTGCAGTTTGATTATTATCAGTGTATAGATACTCACATTATACAGTACAGCATGCTCATTATCAGTGTATAGATACTCACATTATACAGTGCAGCCTGCTCATTATCAGTGTATTGATACTCACTGTAACGGAAGCTTCCGTTACTTTTGTACTTGGAGAGGACTGCAGGCCAGTCTCCTCCCCACCGACTATGGACCCAGGAACTTGAGGGGATTCTATGATTTGGGAGGTGGGTGCCCAGGGTACATTTGGAGTACTTTTACCCTGGATTCAGGTTTACCCAGTTTCCATGAATTCCCAGAGACTATGAGGACTGGAGGGAACTGATACAGAGTTGGGATTCCTGTGTTTTGTTGGAGTATACAGTGACAGGCGAATTCAGTATTTCCTGCTCCAACCCCCCCGACTCAGAATGTTTGAGCCTATTGAAACCTCCTGCTGTTATGTGTCTGCATATCTAGTCTTGGTGTAAAGTGTCTGTTATTGTGTGAGTCATCTATTGTCCTTTTGTAAATCAGGATGTGATTAGAATCTTGTTTAACTAACCATTGTCTGATGTTTGGTTCATTGTATAATATATGTGTTTCTATTGATTATGTGGTGACTACCCCCTTTTGTTGGAAATGTATAAAAGCTGTGTTTTCTGTGCAATAAAGCAGTTCCTATTTTGACCCTCAAGCATTTAGTCTTTGCTAATGTTCTTGGGGGTGGTTATAACAACTTGCAGCGGCCGTTATTCTAATAGCGGAAGGTATCCAGTGGAGGTTCATGGGTTGGCGTTTGGTGGGAGGAAGCTGACTTTAGCGGGTATACCCAGTCTGGAGTACCGAGACCCGCTACAATTGGCTGGCAGAGGTGGGATCTGCTGCCTCCTTACGGAGCAGTTCCAAACTACCAGTGGGACCTCGATGGAAATGGAGGCTGAATTCCAGTGGAGATTGCAGGCAGTGCTGGCCCAGTTTGATGGCCCTGTCTTGGCAGAGGGCAAACTGGCCTTGAAGGATATAGTTTGACGGAAACTCTGGCACGAGGCTCTCCAGTTCGAACAAGACTACCATGGGAAGTCCCTTCCTACTCCAGAGCAGCAATACTGTCTCCAGATGGATCTACGAATGCCGTTCCTAGGAAAGCAGCCCCGGGAGGAATGGATGGCCGGATTGGTCTAGAAAGAGATGGAGGTGGATGAAGGGTACCGGGCACTGCAGTAGTATGTGGCCCAGGTGTGTCCGGAGATGGAGGCGGATGATCCTACAGAGGGCTATGACTACGGCGGCCCAGGATTGCTATTTGAAAGTCTCGCACAGGACCCCCACTGCGGGAGTACGGCAGAGTGGCGTCTGGAGGACATACTGGAACACAGAGAACTAAGGCTGAACCTTACAGAAGTACCTGGACTGAGAGATGATCTTTATTACCTAGCTGCCCACGAGTGGGAGCTAGAAGAGGCATATAAAAGGCTGTTAGATCTCGTTCAACAGAATGCCTCAGAGCCTGAAGAAGGCTATGGTGCAGCGATCAGGGATCTATTGGACTTTTCCTCAGAGGAGTGGCAACCGGTAATGAGCTACCATGAGCTGCTAGACCACGATCAGCAGCCTGGCCCTGAGCATGCCACACCAGTAGAAGCGCTGGCAACAGGGCAGGGCACCAATGGCCTCTGTCCAGCACCTGTGATATCTCTGGAGTCCCAGGGAGAGGAGGGGAGAGGATTTTTCTACACAGCCACAGGCTCCAGAGATTGATAATTTAATAGACTTTTCCTCTAAAGGAGGGACAGACCAGTGAGCCTCCAGCAGAAGAGATGACCACAGGGCAGAGCACCCCTGGCCTCTGCCCAGCACCTGCAGCAGCTCCGGGAAGCCAGGTAGAGAAGGTAGCCGACCTCTCTCCACAGCAGCTGAGTCAGTTCCAGGAAGAGGAGGTAGCTGACCTATCTCCCCAGCGGCAGAGCGGTTTCCAGGGAGAGGAGGTAGCCGAGTCAGTTCCAGGGAAAGGAGGTAGCCGACCTCTCTCCACAGCAGAAGAGTCAGTTCCAGGGAGAGGAGGTAGCTGACCTCTATCCACAGCAGCAGAGTCAGTTCCAGGGAGAGGAGGTAGCTGACCTATCCCCCCAGCGGCAGAGCGGTTTCCAGGGAGAGGAGGTAGCCGACCTCTCTCCACAGTGGCAGAACCAGTTCCAGGAAAAGGAGGTAGCCAACCTCTCTCCCCATAGCGGGTATACCCAGTCTGGAGTACCAAGACCCGCTACACTCACATTAAACAGTGCAGCGTGCTCATTATCAGTTTAAAGATACTCAGTATCATTATACAGTACAGTGTGCTCATTATCAGTGTATAGATACTCACATCATTATACAGTGCAGTGTGCTCATTATCAGTATATAGATACTCACATCATTATACAGTGCAGCATGCTCATTATCAGTGTATAGATACTCACATCATTATACAGTGCAGTGTGCTCATTATCAGTGTATAGATACTCACATCATTATACAGTGCTGTATGCTTATTATCAGTGTATAGATACTCACATCATTATACAGTGCAGCATGCTCATTATCAGTGTATAGATACTCACATCATTATACAGTGCAGCATGCTCATTATCAGTGTATAGATACTCACATCATTATACAGTGTTGTATGCTTATTATCAGTGTATAGATACTCACATCATTATATAGTACACTGTGTTTATTATCAGTATATAAATACTCACATCATTATACAGTGCAGGGTGCTCATTATCAGTGTATAGATACACACATCATTATACATTGCAGTGTGCTCATTATTAGTGTATAGATACTCACATCATTATACAGTGTGCTCATTTTCACTGTATTGATACTCACATCATTATACAGTGCAGCGTGCTCATTATAGAGTATTGATACTCACATAATACAGTGCAGCATGCTCATTATCAGTGTATAGATACTCAGTATCATTACACAGTGCAGTGTGCTCATTATCAGTGTAAAGATATTCTACACACTGTATAATGATGTGAGTATTTATACACTGATAATGAGCATGCTGTACTGTATAATGATGAGAGTATCTATACACTGATAATGAGAACACTGCACTGTATAATGCTGTGAGTATCTATACACTGATAATGAGCACGCTGCACTGTATAATGATGTGACTTTCTATACACTGATAATGAGCACACTGCACTGTATAATGATGTGAGTATCTATATACTGATAATTAGCACACTGCAATGTATAATGATGTAGCTATACACTGATCAAGAGCATGCTGCATTGTATAATGATGTGAGTATTTATACACTGATAATGAGTACATTGCACTGTATAATTATGTATTTATTTATACAGTGATAATAAGCGCACTGCACTGTATAATGATGTGAGTATCTATACACTGACAATGAGCATACTGCACTGTATAATGATGTGAGTATCTATACACTGATAATAAGCACACTGCACGGTATAATCATGTGAGTATCTATACACTGACAATGAGCACACTGCACTGTATAATGATGTGAGTATCAATACACTGATAATTAGCACGCAGCACTGTATAATGATGTAAGTATTTATACACTGATAATAAGCACACTGCTCTGTATAATGATGTGAGTATTTATACACTGATAATAAGCACACTGCACTGTATAATTATGTGAGTATCTATACACTGATAATGAGCACACTGCACTGTAAAATGATGTGAATAATTATACACTGATAATAAGCACACTGTACGGTATAATTATGCGAGTATCTATACACTGATAATGAGCACACACTGTACTGAATAATGATGTGAGTATCTGTACACTGATAATGAGCATGCTGCACTGTATAGGGATGTGAGTATCTATACATTGATAATGAGCACACTGCACTGTATAATGATGTGAGTATCTGTACACTGATAATGAGCATGCTGCACTGTATAATGATGTGGGTATCTATACATTGATAATGAGCACATTGCACTGTAAAATGATGTTAGTATCTATACACTGATAATGAGTATGCTGCATTGTATAATGATGTGAGTATCTATACACTGATAATGAGCAAACCGCATTGTATAATGATGTAAGTATCTATTTACTGATAATGAGCACACTGCACTGTATAATTATGTGAGTATCTATACACTGACAATGAGCACACTGCACTGTATAATGATGTGAGTATCTATTTACTGATAATGAGCACACTGCACTGTATAATTATGTGAGTATCTATACACTGACAATGAGCACACTGCACTGTATAATGATGTGAGTATCAATACACTGATAATGAGCACACTGCACTGTATAATAATGTGAGTATCAATACACTGATAATGAGCAAGCTGCACTGTACTGTGTAATGATGTGAGTATCTATACAATGCTAATGAGCAAGCTGCACTGTACTGTATAATGATGTATCCATACACTGATAATGAGCAGGCTGCACACTGCATTGCATAATGATGTATCTATACACTGATAATGAGCACCTTCACTGTATAATGATGTGAGTATCTATACACTGATAATGAGCACACTGCACTGTATAATGATGTGAGTATCTATACACTGAGAATGAGCAAACTGCACTGTATAATGAGGTGAGTATCTATATACTGATAATGAGCATACTGCACTGCATAATGATGTGAGTATCCATACACTGATAATGAGCATGCTGCACTGTATAGTGATGTGATTATCTATACACTGATAATGAGCACACTGCACTGTATAATTATGTATCTATACACTGATAATGAGCACACTGCAGTGTATAATGATGTGAATATCTATACACTGATAATGAGCACACTGCACTGTATAATGATGTGAGTATCTATTCACTGATAATGAGCAGGCTGCACTGTGTAATAATCTGAGTATCTATACACTGATAATGAGCACACTGCACTGTATAATGATGTGAGTATCTATACACTGATAATGAGCACACTGCACTGCATAATAATGTGAGTATCTATACACTGATAATGAGCAAGCTGCACTGTAATGTGTTATGATGTGAGTATCTATACACTGATAATGAGCAAGCTGCACTGTACTGTATAATGATGTATCTATACACTGATAATGAGCACGCTGCACTGTATAATGATGTGAATATCTAGACACTGAAAATTAGCACACTGCATTGTATAATGATGTATCTATACACTGATAATGAGCAGACTGCACTGTATAATGATGCGAGTATCTATACACTGATAGTGAGCACACTGCACTGTAAAATGATGTGAATAATTATACACTAATAATAAGCACACTGTACAGTATAATGATGCGGGTATCTTTACACTGATAATGAGCACACACTGTACAGTAAAATGATGTGAGTATCTATACACTGATAATGAGCATGCTGCACTGTATAGGGATGTGAGTATCTATACACTGATGAGCACGCTGCACTGTATAATGATGTATCTATACACTGATAATGAGCACATTGCCCTGTAAAATTATGTTAGTATCTATACAATGATAATGAGCATGCTGCATTGTATAATGATGTGAGTATATATACACTGATAATGAGCACATTGCACTGTAAAATTATGTTAGTATCTATACACTGATAATGAGCATGCTGCATTGTATAATGATGTGAGTATATATACACTGATAATGAGCACATTGCACTGTAAAATGATGTGAGTATCTATACACTGATAATGAGCATGCTGCACTGTATAATGATGTGAGTATCTATACACTGATAATGAGCATGCTGCATTGTATAATGATGTGAGTATCTATACACTGATAATGAGCATGCTGCATTGTATAATGATGTGAGTATCTATACACTGATAATGAGCACACTGCAATGTATAATGATGTGAGTATCTATATACTGATAATTAGCACACTGTACTGTATTTTGATGTGATTATCTATACACTGAAAATGAGCACACTGCACTGTATAATGATGTGAGTATCTATACACTGATAATGAGCACACTGTATAATGATGTGAGTATTTATACACTGATAATGAGCATGCTGCACTGTATAATAATGTGAGTATCTATACACTGATAATGAGCATACGGCACTGTAAAATGATGTGAGTATCTATACACTGATAATGAGCATGCGGCAATGTATAATGATGTGAGTATCTATACACTGATAATGAGCACACTGTACTGTATATTGTGGGTATCTTTACACTGATAATGACCATGCTGCACTGTATAATTATGTGAGTATCTATGAACTGATAATGAGCACACTTCACTGTATAAGGATGTGAGTATCTATACACTGATAATGAGCACACTGCACTGTAAAATGATGTGAATAATTATACACTGATAATAAGCACACTGTACAGTATAATGATGCGAGTATCTATACATTGATAATGAGCATGCTGCACTGTATAGGGATGTGAGTATCTATACAATGATGAGCACGCTGCACTGTATAATGATGTATCTATACACTGATAATGAGCACGCTGCACTGTATAATGATGTGAGTATCTATACACTGATAATGAGCATACTGCATTGTATAATGATGTGAGTATCTATACACTGATAATGAGCACATTGCACTGTAAAATGATGTTAGTATCTATACACTGATAATGAGCGGCTGCACTGTATAATGATGTGAGTATATATACACTGATAATAATCACACTGCACTGTATAATGATGTGAGTATCTATACACTAATAATGAGCATGCTGCATTGTATAATGATGTGAGTATCTATACACTGATAATGAGCACACTGCACCTTATAATGATGTAAGTATCTATACACTGATAATGAGCACATTGCACTGTAAAATGATGTGAGTATCTATACACTGATAATGAGCATGCTGCATTGTATAATGATGTGAGTATCTATACACTGATAATGAGCACACTGCACCTTATAATGATGTGAGTATCTATACACTGATAATGAGTATGCTGCACTGTATAATGATGTGAGTATCTATACACTGATAATGAGCACACTGCACTGTAAAATGATGTTAGTATCTATACACTGATAATGAGCATGCTGCATTGTATAATGATGTGAGTATCTATACACTGATAATGAGCATGCTGCATTGTATAATGATGTGAGTATCTATACACTGATAATGAGCACACTGCACCTTATAATGATGTAAGTATCTATACACTGATAATGAGCACACTGCACTGTAAAATGATGTTAGTATCTATACACTTATAATGAACATGCTGCATTGTATAATAATGTATCTATACACTGATAATGAGCAAACCGCATTGTATAATGTGACGTGAGTCACCAAGATCTGAGGGCCTGTTATGGAACATTCTTTGGGCTGGAGGTACATGGTCTTAAGGATACCCAGAGACTGCATGGAAATGTGGAATTTTATATGCTGGACACCCCATGTACTTTCATAACTCTGTCTTATGTCCATGTCACCCTGTATCCATAAATACAGGATGGGTACAGGGTGTGAGTGCCCCTTGTGGGAGCAATTGTGACTCTATAAACCAAGTGGGCATAAAGGACTTAATAGTTAATAAGAGCTGTTCTTATATTCTGTAATAAGATGTATTTTATTTACGTTTCTAATCTGATTGTGTCTTAGGAGTCTGTCTGGGTAAACTGATTGTGTTCCTGTGTGATTATGTTAACTAGACTGCCCAACATCAAATTGTCTGAGTAAACTTTCTTCCCCAGTTAATTAACTTGATATGTTAATCTGTTTTACCTGTGAATAGACAATTGTTAGAGGTTTGATGTATTGTTCATATGTTTGCTTTACTGTTTAACCAATTCACTATGCGATCTGAAGCTCTGTAAATCTGGAATGCCAGGGTGTATAAATCTGTGTGCTGCCTTCAAATAAAGTATTCATTTTTGTGTTCAGAAAACTGAGTGCTGTCTCAGTTCTGTTCCCCTACATAACTTTAGACTGCGGTCAAAGGGAGATGCCAGGAGCTATTGCTCTGGATAAAGGGATGTCCAGGACAAGGTAAGTGTTCTGACAGAGCTACTCATTTGGGGTACCAGGAGGTCCGTCACATATAATGAGGTGAGTATCTATTTACTGATAATGAGCACACTGCACTATCTAATGATGTGAGTATCTATACACTGATAATGAGCACACTGCACTGTATAATGATGTGAGTATCTATACACTGATAATGAGCACACTGCACTGTATAATGATGTGAGTATACACTGATAATGAGCATGCAGCAGTGTATAATGATGTGAGTATCTATAGACTGATAGTGAGCATGCTGCACTCTATAATGATGTAAGTATCTATACACTGATAATGAGCACACTGCACTGTATAATGATGTGAGTATCTATACAATGATAATGAGCACACTGTACTGTATTTTGAAGTGATTTTCTATACACTGATAATGAGCACACTGCACTGTCTAATGATGTGAGTAACTATACACTGATAATGAGCATGCAGCAGTGTATAATGATGTGAGTATCTATACAATGATAATGAGCAGGCTGCACTGTATGATGATTTATATACACACTGATATTGAGCACACTGCACTGTATAATGATGTGAGTATCTATACACTGATAATGAGCAGGCTGCACTGTATGATGATATGACGTTCTATACACTGATAATGAGCACACTGCACTGTATAATGATGTGAGTATCTATACAATGATAATTAGCAGGCTGCACTGTATGATGATTTATATACACACTGATATTGAGCACACTGCACTGTATAATGATGTGAGTATCTATACACTGATAATGAGCAGGCTGCACTGTGTGATGATATGACGTTCTATACACTGATAATGAGCACACTGCACTGTATAATGATGATGTATCTATACACTGATAATGAGCATACTGCACTGTATGATGATGTATATACACACTGATAATGAGCATACAGCACTGTATAATGATGTGAGTATCTATACACTGATAATGAGTACACTGCACTGCATAATGATGTGAGTATCTATACACTGATAATGAGTAGGCTGCACTGTATAATGATGTATATACACACTGTTAATGAGCACACTGCACTGTATAATGATGTGAGTATCTATACACTAATAATGAGCACACTGCACTGTATAAGGATGTGAGTATCTATACACTGATAATGAGCACACTGCACTGTATAGTGATGTGAGTATTTATACACTGATAATGATCACGCTGCACTGTATAATGATGTGAGTTTCTATACACTGATAATGAGCACGCTGCACTGTATAATGATGTATCTATACACTGATAATGAGCACGCTGCACTGTATAATGATGTATCTATACACTGATAATGATCACACTGCACTGTATAATGATGTGAGTATCTATACACTGATAATGAGCACACTGTATAATGATGTGAATATCTATACACTGATAATGAGCACACTGCACTGTATAATGATGTGAGTATCTATACAATGATAATGAGCAGGCTGCACTGTATGATGATGTATATACACACTGATAATGAGCACACTGCACTGTATAATGATGTGAGTATCTATACACTGATAATGAGCAGGCTGCACTGTATGATGATATGACGTTCTATACACTGATAATGAGCACGCTGCACTGTATAATTATGTGAGTATCTATACACTGATAATGAGCAGGCTGCACTGTATGATGATGTATCTATACACTGATAATGAGCATACTGCACTGTATAATGATGTGAGTATCTATACACTGATAATGAGCACACTGCACTGTATAATGATGTGAGTATCTATACACTGATAATGAGCACACTGTACTGTATAATGATGTGAGTATCTATACACTGATAATGAGCACACTGTACTGTATAATGATGTGAGTATCTATACACTGTTAATGAGCACACTGCACTGTATAATGATGTGAGTATCTATACACTGATAATGAGCACACTGCACTGTATAATGATGAGTATATATACACTGATAATGAGCACACTGCACTGTATAGTGATGTGAGTATTTATACACTGATAATGATCACACTGCACTGTATAATGATGTGAGTTTCTATACACTGATAATGAGCACGCTGCACTGTATAATGATGTATCTATACACTGATAATGAGCACGCTGCACTGTATAATGATGTATCTATACACTGATAATGATCACACTGCACTGTATAATGATGTGAGTATCTATACACTGATAATGAGCACACTGTATAATGATGTGAGTATCTATACACTGATAATGAGCACACTGCACTGTATAGTGATGTGAGTATTTATACACTGATAATGAGCACACTGCACTGTATAATGATGTGAGTATCTATACACTGATAATGAGCATACTGCACTGTATAATGATGTGAGTATCTATACACTGATAATGAGCACACTATATAATGATGTGAGTATCTATACACTGATAATGAGCACACTGCACTGTATAGTGATGTGAGTATTTATACACTGATAATGAGCACACTGCACTGTATAATGATGTGAGTATCTATACACTGATAATGAGCACGCTGCACTGTATAATGATGTCTTAGTGGCATATTTAGGTTTTGTGCTGCCCTAGGCACTTAAAATTCTGCTGCCCCCCCTACCCCCACTATCCTAGCTTTTAGGCCTTTTTCAGCCTTGATATTTTTAGGTCTGGGATGTTACATGACATTTTTTTTATTTTACATGGCATTTCCAAAGTAAATATTCACCACCGCTAGCAAAACACTTGCATACACTCAGGTGGGTTGAGTTAAGCCTGCATACACCTCAGAAGGTTTGGAGGGAAAGAAAAAAGGGACAAAGAGAACAATTAGTGGGAGAGGACAGAAAGAAGGAGGGAGATGAGAAAAGAGACACACAGACTCTCCATGTCTGACACACACTTTTACTCACAAACTCACTCTCTCACAGACACACAAACACTATTCCACCCTATCTCTCAAAGGCACTGGCTTTTCTCACACACATTCCCACACACTTACACACAGCCCAGGAATAGAAACATTTTTATGGGGATTTTTCCTTTATTTTTGTTTTTATTTCATATTTGTGTAATTTTGAATAAACTTATTCTGTGAAGATCAAGCAAGATCATTCAGGGCTGCAAGATTTATCCAAGTAAAATAGCAAATGACATTGAGAAAACATCCAACCAAGTGGCTCTTGCAACCAACATGGCTTGTTCTGAAAGCTGAGTAATTGTGCTGTATTTTTACAAATATCTCCTACTGGTAGCAAATGGTTAAAATAAGTTAAAATAATGCTGAGAAGTCTCACCTAAGTAACAGCAGAAGACGTTATGGTCTGCAACTCTGTAAAGCTCAGTGAACGTAATCAACATATAAAAAAGAATTTCAAATAAAAAAACAACAACAATGCATCTAATATTAGCATGTGCGCTCTCCTAGTTCCCCTATGAGCAGCATGCATATAATCAGCTGGGTCTGCCCCCCCCAAATCTGCTGCTCTAGGCACGTGCATTTTTTGACTAGGTCATGATACGCCCCTGATGTATCTATACACTGATAATTAACACACTGCACTGTATAATGATGTGAGTGTCAGGGTTTTCCCCCCCCGCTTTGTTTGCCCTGTGCTGCTGGCAGTCATTTTACTCACTTCTCTTACTGAATCTGGTACAGAGTGTGCACGCTCTCTTATGGCCAGACTGGTGAACATCATCCGTGTGAGACAGGTTGCAGTCTCAGAATTGTGATGTCATCACTTATTATTTAAAGGGCCTCTGTTCAGTATGCTTTGATTTTGCGTTGTCTTAGACCTGTTTGTGTTCTAGTTTTCCTGTGTTCTAGTTTTCCTGTGTTCTAGTTTTCCTGTGGTCTAGTATTCCTGGGGTCTAGTTTTCCTGGGGTCTAGTTTTTCTGTGGTCTAGTTTTCCTGTGGTCTAGTTTTCCTGTGGTCTAGTTTTCCTGTGGTCTAGTTTTCCTGTGGTCTAGTTCCTGTGTATTTCCTGGCTAGTTTGACGTTTCTTCTGGTTCCTGATCCCTGGATTGTTCCTGACTCTGCTGTTCTCCTTGTTCCTTATTCCGGCTCGTCTGACTATTCGCTTTGGCTCCTGACTCAGCTTACCTGTATAATGGTGTGAGTATCTATACACTGATAATGAGCACTGCACTGTATAATGATGTGAGTATCTATACACTGATAATGAGTACGCTGCACTGTATAATGATGTGAGTATCTATACACTGATAATAAGCACACTGCACTGTGTATAATGATGTATCTATACACTGATAATGAGCACATTGCACTGTATAATGATGTATCTATGCACTGATAATGAGCACCCTGTACTGTATAATGTGAGTATCTAAACATTGATAATGAGCACGCTGTACTGTATAATGATGTGAGCATCTATACACTGATAATGAGCATGCTGCACTGTATAATGATGTATCTATACACTGATAATGAGTACGCTGCACTGTATAATGATGTATCTATACACTGATAATAAGCACACTGCACTGTATAATGATGTATCTATGCACTGATAATGAGCACCCTGTACTGTATAATGTGAATATCTAAACATTGATAATGAGCACGCTGTACTGTATAATAATGTGAGCATCTATACACTGATAATGAGCATGCTGCACTGTATAATGATGCGAGTATCTATACAGTGATAATGAGCACACTGCACTGTATAATGATGTGAGTATATATACACTGATAATGAGCACACTGCACTGTATAGTGATGTGAGTATCTATACACTGATAATGAGCATGTTGCACTGTATAATTATGTATTTATACACTGATAATGAGCACACTGCACTGTATAGTGATGTGAGTATCTATACACTGATAATGAGCACACTGCACTGTATAGTGATGTGAGTATCTATACACTGATAATGAGCACACTGCACTGTATATTGATGTGAGTATCTATAGACTGATAATGAGCACACTGCACTGTATAATGATGTGAGTATCTATACACTGATAATGAGCACACTGCACTGTATAATGATGTGAGTATCTATATACTGATAATGAGAACACTGCACTGTATAATGATGTGAGTATCTATATACTGATAATGAGCACACTGCACTGTTTAATGATGTATCTATACACTGATAATGAGCACGCTGCACTGTATAATGATGTGAGTATCTATACACTGATAAGGAGCACACGGCACTGTATAGTGATGTGAGTATCTATACACTGATAATGAGCATGCTGCACTGTATACTTATGTATTTATACACTGATAATGAGCACACTGCACTGTATATTGATGTGAGTATCTATACACTGATAATGAGCACACTGCACTGTATAATGATGTGAGTATCTATACACTGATAATGAGCACACTGCACTGTATAATGATGTGAGTATCTATACACTGATAATGAGCATGCTGCACTGTATAATGATGTGAGTATCTATACACTGATAATGAGCATGCTGCACTGTATAATGATGTGAGTATCTATACACTGATAATGAGCATGCTGCACTGTATAATGATGTGAGTATCTATACACTGATAATGAGCATGCTGACCTGTATATTGATGTGAGTATCTATACACTGATAATGAGCACGCTGCACTAGTGCTGGGCGATAGGGTGGGGAAAATCGTAATTTCTTAATAAAATTTGCGATTTTCTTATAAATTAATATAACGCCTTAATTTTGCACACGTGACAGGTCTCTCCCTCGGAGCAGTCAGCGTTCCTGGGATAGTCCCGGGGAGGAGCATAGACTGGGAAGGAGGTGTCTCTAGCAGGTGATTGGTGGACTGGTGTTACTGTAGCATGAGAGTGGCCCATCGGAATTTAGCACCGACACAACACCGGCTTTTTCATTACAGGCGGTGCTGTGGGATCATGATACTTCCTATTCTGTCACTACAGTTCCTGTGAGCCCTAACGTCTTCACATCTGAGGGAAAATATTAACTTGTTCTAATGTTTAAAATGCACTGAGGACCCTGGGAGGCTGCTTAGAAAATACTATTTCAAATTAAAACACAGTGCATAATAAAGCGGTACTTTATTAGCATTTTAGCCTCTCAGCTGCCTCCCAGGGACCTCAGTGCATTTTAAACATTAGAACAAGTTAATATTTTCCCTCAGATGTGAAGACGTTAGGGCTCACAGCAACTGTAGTGACAGAACAGGAAGTATCATGATCCCACAGCACCGCCTGTAATGAAAAAGCTGGTGTCGTGTCGGTGCTAAATTCCGATGGGCCACTCTCATGCTACAGTAACACCAGTCCACCAATCACCTGCTAAAGACACCTCCTTCCTAGTCTATGTCCCGCCCCTCTTCGCCGGGACCATCCCAGGAACGCTGACTGCTCAGAGGGAGAGACACGTCATGATATTCTTTTCAGTCACCGCTAAGTCTGCTCACATGGGGCGAGTGATGTCACTTCTGGGCGGGGCTAAAAATAGCGTACTATCGTGGTTTTTAAACCGCGGTGATTAATCACGGTTTAAAAACACAAATCAAATAATCGTGCAGCCCTATGCTGCACTGTATGATGATTTGAGTATCTATACACTGATAATGAGCACGCTGCACTGTATAATGATGTGAGTATCTATACACTGATAATGAGCACACTGCACTGTATAATGATGTGAGTATCTATACACTGATAATGAGCACACTGCACTGTATAATGATGTGAGTATCTATACACTGATAATGAGCACACTGCACTGTAAAATGATGTATCTATACACTGATAATGAGCACACTGCACTGTATAATGATGTGAGTATCTATACACTGATAATGAGCACACTGCACTGTATAATGATGTGAGTATCTATACACTGATAATGAGCACACTGCACTGTATAATGATGTGAGTATCTATACACTGATAATGAGCACACTGCACTGTATATTGATGTGAGTATCTATAGACTGATAATGAGCACACTGCACTGTATAATGATGTGAATATCTATACACTGATAATGAGCACACTGCACTGTATAATGATGTGAGTATCTATATACTGATAATGAGAACACTGCACTGTATAATGATGTGAGTATCTATATACTGATAATGAGCACACTGCACTGTTTAATGATGTATCTATACACTGATAATGAGCACGCTGCACTGTATAATGATGTGAGTATCTATACACTGATAAGGAGCACACGGCACTGTATAGTGATGTGAGTATCTATACACTGATAATGAGCATGCTGCACTGTATAATTATGTATTTATACACTGATAATGAGCACACTGCACTGTATATTGATGTGAGTATCTATACACTGATAATGAGCACACTGCACTGTATAATGATGTGAGTATCTATACACTGATAATGAGCACACTGCACTGTAAAATGATGTATCTATACACTGATAATGAGCACACTGCACTGTATAATGATGTGAGTATCTATACACTGATAATGAGCACACTGCACTGTATAATGATGTGAGTATCTATACACTGATAATGAGCACACTGCACTGTATAATGATGTGAGTATCTATACACTGATAATGAGCACACTGCACTGTATAATGATGTGAGTATCTATACATTGATAATGAGCACACTGCACTGTAAAATGATGTATCTATACACTGATAATGAGCACACTGCACTGTATAATGATGTGAGTATCTATACACTGATAATGAGCACACTGCACTGTATAATGATGTGAGTATCTATACACTGATAATGAGCACACTGCACTGTAAAATGATGTATCTATACACTGATAATGAGCACACTGCACTGTATAATGATGTGAGTATCTATACACTGATAATGAGCACACTGCACTGTATAATGATGTGAGTATCTATACACTGATAATGAGCACACTGCACTGTATAATGATGTGAGTATCTATACACTGATAATGAGCACACTGCACTGTAAAATGATGTGAGTATCTATACACTGATAATGAGCACACTGCACTGTATAATGATGTGAGTATCTATATACTGATAATGAGAACACTGCACTGTATAATGATGTGAGTATCTATATACTGATAATGAGCACACTGCACTGTTTAATGATGTATCTATACACTGATAATGAGCACGCTGCACTGTATAATTATGTGAGTATCTATACACTGATAAGGAGCACACGGCACTGTATAATGATGTGAGTATCTATATACTGATAATGAGAACACTGCACTGTATAATGATGTGAGTATCTATACACTGATAATGAGCATGCTGCACTGTATAATTATGTATTTATACACTGATAATGAGCACACTGCACTGTATATTGATGTGAGTATCTATACACTGATAATGAGCACACTGCACTGTATAATGATGTGAGTATCTATACACTGATAATGAGCACACTGCACTGTAAAATGATGTATCTATACACTGATAATGAGCACACTGCACTGTATAATGATGTGAGTATCTATACACTGATAATGAGCACACTGCACTGTATAATGATGTGAGTATCTATACACTGATAATGAGCACACTGCACTGTATAATGATGTGAGTATCTATACACTGATAATGAGCACACTGCACTGTATAATGATGTGAGTATCTATACACTGATAATGAGCACACTGCACTGTATAATGATGTATCTATACACTGATAATGAGCACACTGCACTGTATAATGATGTGAGTATCTATACACTGATAATGAGCACACTGCACTGTATAATGATGTGAGTATCTATACACTGATAATGAGCACACTGCACTGTATAATGATGTATCTATACACTGATAATGAGCACACTGCACTGTATAATGATGTGAGTATCTATACACTGATAATGAGCACACTGCACTGTATAATGATGTGAGTATCTATACACTGATAATGAGCACACTGCACTGTATAATGATGTGAGTATCTATACACTGATAATGAGCACACTGCACTGTAAAATGATGTGAGTATCTATACACTGATAATGAGCACGCTGCACTGTATAATGATGTGAGTATCTATACACTGATAATGAGCACACTGCACTGTATAATGATGTGAGTATCTATACACTGATAATGAGCACACTGCACTGTATAATGATGTGAGTATCTATACACTGATAATGAGCACGCTGCACTGTATAATGATGTGAGTTTCTATACACTTATTATGAGCACCCTGCACTGTATAATGTGAGTATCTATACACTGATAATGAGCACACTTCACTGTATAATGATATGAGTATCTATACACTGATAATGAGCACACTGTATAATGATGTGAGTATCTATACTGATAATGAGCACCGTACTGTATAATGATGTTAGTATCTATATACTGATAATGAGCACACTGTACTGTATAATGATGTGAGTATCTATATACTGATAATGAGCACACTGCACTGTATAATGATGTGAGTATCTATACACTGATAATGAGCATGCTGCACTGTATAATGATGTTAGTATCTATATACTGATAATGAGCACACTGTACTGTATAATGATGTGAGTATCTATATACTGATAATGAGCACACTGCACTGTATAATAATGTGAGTATCTATACAGTGATAATGAGCAAGCTGCACTGTACTGTGTAATGATGTGAGTATCTATCTATACACTGATAATGAGCATGCTGCACTGTATAATGATGTGAGTATCTATACACTGATATTGAGCACGCTGCACTGTATAATGATGTATCTATACACTGATAATGAGCACGCTGCACTGTATAATGATGTATTTATTCACTGATAATGATCAAGCTGCACTGTATAATGATGTATCTATACACTGATAATGAGCACGCTGCACTGTATAATGATGTATCTATACACTGATATTGAGCACGCTGCACTGTATAATGATGTGAGTATCTATACACTGATAATGAGCACACTGTATAATGATGTGAGTATCTATACACTGATAATGAGCACACTGCACTGTATAATGATGTGAGTATCTATACACTGATAATGAGCACGCTGTATAATGATGTGAGTATCTATATACTGATAATGAGCACACTGCACTGTATAATGATGTGAGTATCTATACACTGATAATGAGCACGCTGCACTGTATAATGATGTATCTATACACTGATAATGAGCACGCTGCACTGTATAATGATGTATCTATACACTGATAATGAGCACGCTGCACTGTATAATGATGTATCTATACACTGATATTGAGCACGCTGCACTGTATAATGATGTATCTATACACTGATAATGAGCACGCTGCACTGTATAATGATGTATCTATACACTGATAATGAGCACGCTGCACTGTATAACGATGTATCTATACACTGATATTGAGCACGCTGCACTGTATAATGATGTATCTATACACTGATATTGAGCACGCTGCACTGTATAATGATGTATCTATACACTGATAATGAGCACGCTGCACTGTATAATGATGTATCTATACACTGATAATGAGCATGCTGCACTGTATAATGATGTATCTATACACTGATAATGAGCACGCTGCACTGTATAATGATGTATCTATACACTGATAATGAGCACGCTGCACTGTATAATGATGTATCTATACACTGATAATGAGCACGCTGCACTGTATAATGGTGTATCTATACACTGATAATGAGCACACTGCACTGTATAATGATGTGAGTATCTATACACTGATAATGAGCACACTGCACTGTATAATGATGTGAGTATCTATACACTGATAATGAGCACAATGCACTGTATAATGATGTAAGTATCTATACACTGATAATGAGCATGCTGCACTGTATAATGATGTGAGTATCTATACACTGATAATGAGCACGCTGCACTATATAATGGTGTATCTATACACTGATAATGAGCATGCTGCACTGTATAATGATGTATCTATACACTGATAATGAGCACACTGCACTGTATAATGATGTGAGTATCTATACACTGATAATGAGCATGCTGCACTGTATAATGATGTGAGTATCTATATACTGATAATGAGCACACTGCACTGTATAATGATGTGAGTATCTATACACTGATAATGAGCACACTGCACTGTATAATGATGTGAGTATCTATACACTGATAATGAGCATGCTGCACTGTATAATGATGTGAGTATCTATACACTGATAATGAGCACGCTGCACTGTATAATGATGTAAGTATCTATACACTGATAATGAGCACAATGCACTGTATAATGATGTGAGTATCTATACACTGATAATGAGCATGCTGCACTGTATAATGATGTGAGTATCTATACACTGATAATGAGCATGCTGCACTGTATAATGATGTATCTATACACTGATAATGAGCACACTGCACTGTATAATGATGTGAGTATCTATACACTGATAATGAGCATGCTGCACTGTATAATGATGTGAGTATCTATACACTGATAATGAGCACACTGCAATGTATAATGATGTGAGTATCTATACACTGATAATGAGCACACTGCACTGTATAATGATGTGAGTATCTATACACTGATAATGAGCATGCTGCACTGTATAATGATGTGAGTATCTATACACTGATAATGAGCACACTGCAATGTATAATGATGTGAGTATCTATACACTGATAATGAGCATGCTGCACTGTATAATGATGTGAGTATCTATACACTGATAATGAGCACACTGCACTGTATAATGATGTGAGTATCTATACACTGATAATGAGCACACTGCAATGTATAATGATGTGAGTATCTATACACTGATAATGAGCACACTGCACTGTATAATGATGTGAGTATCTATACACTGATAATGAGCATGCTGCACTGTATAATGATGTGAGTATCTATACACTGATAATGAGCACACTGCAATGTATAATGATGTGAGTATCTATACACTGATAATGAGCATGCTGCACTGTATAATGATGTGAGTATCTATACACTGATAATGAGCACACTGCACTGTATAATGATGTGAGTATCTATACACTGATAATGAGCATGCTGCACTGTATAATGATGTATCTATACACTGATAATGAGCACCCTGGTCCCAGTGGTATAAATCTGTTGAGGTTATGATTTTGCATTGCTACTAATGACATGTGTGGTTAATGCTGACAACACCAAATAGCATTTTTTTTTCATTGGGACGTCACTTCTATAGAAATGTCACATTATATCCCAGTACATCTGAGGATTAGTAGACTATAGATACTCAAAGTGGTATATAGTGCAGCACCATTACCTTCATAAAGGTCCACAGTTTGGAACATGTCAGTTTTCACTACTCCGTAGTCCTCAGCAGCTTTTAGGAACTGAGCCACTTGCTCCATCTGCTTGAACACCATGGTGGGGGGGTTGTCTGGGATCTTCACTGGCTGAGACCCCTTAGGGTACAAACTATTTATCAGCTTGGAGAGGACCTGGATACAAAAGAAATGAGTTAGACAGGAAGGCGCTATTTGTCAAAAGGACACAGGGAATGCTCCTCCCCTGCAGGTGACACAGTGGCATAGACAGGAGGGAGCTATAGGACATGGTGTCTGTCCCTCCCCTGCAGGTGACACAGTGGCACAGACAGGAGGGAGCTATAGGACATGGGGTCTGTCCCTCCCCTGCAGGTGACACAGTGGCACAGACAGGAGGGAGCTATAGGACATGGTGTCTGTCCCTCCCCTGCAGGTGACACAGTGGCACAGACAGGAGGGAGCTATAGGACATGGGGTCTGTCCCTCTCCTGCAGGTGACACAGTGATAGATAGGATGGAGCTATGGCAGTGGCGTATTTAGGTTTTGTGCTGCCCTAGGCACTCAAAATTCTGCTCCCACCCCAAAGGTTTTAGGCCTTTTTTTCCCTTAATATTTGTTTGGGTCAGTGTGTAAAATGTTTTTTTTCCCCCATAACAATTCATAATAAAATGGGCTAGCAAAACACGCATACAGGTGGGTTGAATTGCATGCATCTAATACCATTTTCTCCCTGAGAGAAGGGAGAGAAAAGAAGGGAAGGGGAGAAAAGGGAGGGAAAGGAAAGAATAAAGGGAGGAAGAGAGATAGAGAAGAGAAAAGTGGGGAGGGAGAGGAGAAAAGAGGGAGAGAGAGGAGAAAAGAGGGAGAGAGAGGAGAAAAGAGGGAGGGAAAGAAGGGAGGGAGGGAAAGAAAGGAGTGAAAGAAGGGAGCAAGGGAGGGAGTTTAGAGAAAGAAGGGAGGGAGGGGAAGAAGGGAGGGAAATAAAGAAAGAAGGGAGGGAGTTGAGGGAGGAAGGGAGTTGAGGGATGAAGACAGTTGAGGAAGGGATAAAGGGAAAGTAGAGAGAGAAGGGAGGGCAAGAAGAATATACTATGAAACAATCACTGCCCTTCACATGCAACAACATACAGTAATTACCATCATTAAAGTAATTAAACTTTTTAAGTGTCTGTTTACTATTTACTCCGTGGGTTAATGAATGCAGAGAAAGCTAGCTATTAGAGTTTATGGTTAGACATCCCAAGCTGATCTAAGCAGTTCACAGGCTCATCCAGTCTGTTAATTACTAAGACCTGCTATAAACACTGCGCTCGAAGACCCACCACAGCTGACAAGGGGAGGCAGCATATTGGCACAAGGTCTTCTCCTCCAGCCTCACCTTGTAAGCATATCGCTGGGCAAGTTTCTCACCAAGAACGCTGGAGTCTCTAAATGAATCAATGGTTTAAAGGAGCACTGCCTGTGAAGAGCGACCGTAATCACCGCACATGCCTTGTCTTCTCTCTAAAAGCCTGCACTTTATCGCTCACTGTACTGTGTGCTGGCTTTTAGAGGGAGGATAGGGCAGATGTGCTGCCCCTCCCAAATCTGCTGCCCTAGGCACCGGCCTTGTTGGCCTAGGTCATAATACGCCCCTGACCTATGGGTAATGGGATTTGACACAGTGACACAGACAGGAGAGAGCTATGGGACATGGGTACTGTCCCTTCCCTGCAGATGACACAGTGGCAGGACAGAGCTATGGGTAACGGGATCTGTCCCTCCCCTGCAGTGTGACCCAGTGACACAAACAGGAGGGAGCTTAGGACATGGGGTCTGTCACTTCCCTGCAGGTGACACAGTGACACAGACAGGAGGGAGCTATAGGACATGGGGTTTGCCCTCCCTGCAGCTGACACAGACAGGAGGAAGTTTTGGGACATGGGGTTTGTCCCTCCCCTGCAGTGTGACCCAGTGACACAGACAGGAGGGAGCTTTGGACATGGGGTCTGTCACTTCCCTGCAGGTGACACAGTGACACAGACAGGAGGGAGCTATAGGACATGGGGTCTGTCCCTCCCTGCAGGTGACACAGTGACAGACAGGAGGGAGCTATTGGACATGAGATCTGTCCCTCCCCTGCAGGTGACACAGTGACACAGACAGGAGGGAGCTATAGGACATGGGGGCTGTTTCTCCCCTGCAGGTGACAGACAGGAGGGAGCTATAGGACATGAGGTCTGTCCCTCCCCTGCAGGTGACACAGTGACACAGAAAAGAGGGAGCTATAGGACATGGAATATGTCCCTTCCCTGCAAGTGACACAGACAGGAGGTAGCTATAGGATATGGGTTCTGTCACTCCCCTGCAGGTGACACAGTGACACGGACAGGAGGGAGCTGTAGGACATGGAATCTGTCCCTCCCCTGCAAGTGACACAGACAGGAGGTAGCTATAGGATATGGGTTCTGTCACTCCCCTGCAGGTGACACAGTGACACGGACAGGAGGGAGCTGTAGGACATGGGGTCTGTCACTCCCCTGCAGGTGACACAGTGACACGGACAGGAGGGAGCCATAGGACATGGGTTCTGTCCCTCCCCTGCAGGTGACAGGAGGGATCTATAGGGCATGGGGTCTGTCCCTCCCCTGCAGGTGACACAGTGACAGAGAAGGGATCGAGCTATAGGACATGGGGTCTGTCCCTCCCCTGCAAGTGACAGACAGGAGGGAGCTATAGGACATGTGGTCTGTCCCTCCTCTACAGGTGACAAAGTGACACAGACAGGAGGAAACTATAACATACAGATAGTGATACTGGCAGTTTACGTACCACACCATTTTTCAGCCACTGCTGGAACTCTGTCCTCCCTGGCTGCGGTGCTTCCACATCATTTCCACACTGGAGATTGATCCATTGCACCAGACGTTCCTCTAGTTCCTCATCATACTTCTTCTCAATACGAGACTGAACATCACGGCTCATCCCGTACGATGGACCTTTGTTTGCCATTCTGTGGTCTGTTGGGATCTACAAAGTGTGAGATGAATATGTGGTTACCCAGTTATGTCCTTGTTTGTCAGGAACATTAGGTTGGCTTGTGCTGGATGAGCAGCTGTTTGTGCTGAGGTATGTTGGGTGTGTTAGGGTGCACTGGGGTGTGTTGGTTGTGCTGGGGTATGCTGGGTGTGTTAGGGGTACTGGGTTATGTTGGTTGTGCTGGGGTATGCTGTGTGTGTTAGGAGGCACTGGGGTGTGTTGGTTGTGCTGGGGTATGCTGTGTGTGTTAGGAGGCACTGGGGTGTGTTGGTTATGCTGGGGTATGCTGTGTGTGTTAGAAGGCACTGGGGTGTGTTGGTTATGCTGGGGTATGCTGTGTGTGTTAGGGGGCACTGGGGTGTGTTGGTTGTGCTGGGGTATGCTGGGTGTGTTTGGGGGCACTGGGGTGTGTTGGTTGTGCTGGGGTATGCTGGGTGTGTTAGGGGGCACTGTGGTGTGTTGGTTGTGCTGGGGTATGCTGGGTGTGTTTTGGGGCACTGGGGTGTGTTGGTTGTGCTGGGGTATGCTGGGTGTGTTAGGGGGCACTGTGGTGTGTTGGTTGTGCTGGGGTATGCTGGGGTATGCTGGGTGTGTTAGGGGGCACTGGGGTGTGTTGGTTGTGCTGGGGTATGCTGGGTTTAAGGTGTGTTAGTGTGCATAGGTGTGCTGGGTGTGTTAAGTTATGAAAGGGGTTGTCAGGGTGTCCTGGGGTGTGTTTGGGTGCGTTAGGGTATGTAAGAGTTTGCTGCAGTGTGTTAGGGTGTGCTAGAGTGTGCCGCAGTATGCTGGGTGTGCTGGGTTTGTTAAGGGTTGTTAGGGTTTGCTGGGGTGTGTTAGGGTGTGTTAGGTTGTGTTAGAGTGTGCTGGGGTGTGTTAGGGTGCGCTGGGTTTGTTAAGGTTTGTTAGGGTTTGCTGGGGTGTGTTAGGGTGTGTTCAATTGTGTTAGAGTGTGCTGGGTTTGTTAAGGTTTGCTGGGGTGTGTTAGGGTGTGTTTGATTGTGTTTGGGTGTTCTGGGGTGTGTTAGGGTGTGCTGAGTTTGTTAAGGTGTACTGTGTTAGGGTGTGCTGGGATGTGTTAGGTTGTGCTGGGTTTGTTAAGGTGTACTGTGTAAGGGTGTGCTGGGGTGTTCTGGGTGTGTTGGGTTTGTTAAGGTGTACAGTGTTAGGTTGTGCTGTGGTACATAAAACCCCTAATTTTTCTTTCATGATTGAGAGAGCATACCATTTCCAATTCACTTACATTATCAATGTTGAAGGAGCACCAATGCACTACCGGGAGCTAGCTGAATACATAATGTGAACCAATGACAGGAGGCATAAAGGTGTAGCGGCCAATCAGCACTTAGCTCCCAGTGATGCATTGCTGAAACTACCTAGGTATACTTTTCAACACTGGATACTAAGAGAAAGAAGCAAAATAGATAATAATATTAAATTGGAAAGCTGCTTTAAAATTGTATTATCTGAAAGAAAAATGTTGTTTCATGTCCCTTTTGTCTGTTGCTATCATGTTGTTATCTGTGTGTGATTAACTATGCCTACAGTTACTACTATACCTTGGTGTGTAATTCCTGTGGGTTATGTTTATTCCTCTCACCTATATCACAGTGAAAACAATATGAGGTTACAAGACACTGCCTGGTCCTTGCGGCTGGATATACATTGGGGGGATTAGGTAATACACATGGGTAAAATAAGGGAGATAAGGGTGATGAGGGACAGTTATAGATGAAGGGACATTAAATAACAGGTGCAGCTGCCAGAGGCTCTTGCACTATATACAGGGTGATAGTGCACAGGAGTCGAGCACAAATTTGCTGACAAAACAAAATATAAGGAACAGCTGACTGGTAGCTAGTTGGTATGTTGCATAAAAGAGATCTAGGAAAACCAGAAAGTAACATTATCACAGTCTGTTTGTCCATCTCTCCCCCAGGTGTCTAATTATGATCTAGAACAGGAAATCAAGGGCACACCTTGCTAGTAGCCAGTACACAAAATGGTTAAGCTCTGGCTATTGCTCTACCAGCCGAGGGGTCATGCCAAGTGATATTAGGACAATGTTTCTGAGGGTACAGTTAGAGCTAATAGCAACTGTTCTAATGGTCCCTTATGGTAACACAAGTGCCCAAATGTAATATTATTGGGGGCACCTGGCATCAGCCAGTATGGAATAAACAAACTCTTGGGAGGTTAGAGGAGATTTATGACAAAAGGCCTAATTCTATATTCCTATCTGGCACTTTATAAGGTGCTGATTTTCTGGATACCCCTAAATGGGCAGTTTATACCCTGGCATGACTGTGAATTGGATGATATCAATGTATAACTCAGTGTCCTACAGAAGAGCTAGATATCAATGGATAATTGAATGTCCTATACAAGAGCCTGTTATCAATGGATAATTTAATGTCTTACATATGAGCTAGTTATGAATAGATAATGTAATGTCCTACAGATGAGCTAGTTGTCAATGGATAACTCAATGCCTTACAGAAGAGCTAGTTATCAATGGATACCTGTGTCCTACAAAAGAGCTAGTTATCAATGGATAACGCAATGTCCTGCAGAAGAGCTAGATATCAATGCATAATTGAATGTCCTATACAAGAGCCTGTTATCAATGGATAATTTAATGTCTTACATATGAGCTAGTTATCAATGGATAATGTAATGTCCTACAGATGAGCTAGTCATCAATGGATAATGTAA
This sequence comes from Bombina bombina, assembly GCF_027579735.1. Taxonomy (NCBI): domain Eukaryota; kingdom Metazoa; phylum Chordata; class Amphibia; order Anura; family Bombinatoridae; genus Bombina; species Bombina bombina. The sequence continues at coordinate 278,197,283 of NC_069506.1, read as the reverse complement.
TGTCCTACAGATGAGCTAGTTGTCAATGGATAACTAAATGCCTTACAGAAGAGCTAGTTATCAATAGATAACTCAATGTCCTGCAGAAGAGCTACTGTAGGTATGAATGGATAACTCGGTGTTCTACAGAAGAGCTAGTTATCAATGGATAAGTTAATGTCCTATACAAGAGCTTATCAGTGGATCACTCAGTGTCCTACAGAAGAGCTAATTATCAATGGATAACTCAGTGTCCTACAGAAGAGCTAATTATCAATGGATAACTCAGTGTCCTACTGAAGAGCTAATTATCAATGGATAACTCAGTGTACTACAGAAGAGCTAGTTATCAATGGATACGTTAATGTCCAATACAAGAGCTTGTTATCAATGGATAACTCAGTGTCCTACAGAATAGCTAGTTATCAATGGATACGTTAATGTACAATACAAGAGCTTGTTATCAATGGATAACTCAGTATCCTACAGAAGAGCTAGTTATCAATGGATAACTCAGTGTCCTATAGAAGAGCTAGATATCAATGGATAACTCAGTGTCCTATAGAAGAGCTAGTTATCAATGGATAACTCAGTGTCCTATAGAAGAGCTAGATATCAATGGATAACTCAGTGTCCTATAGAAGAGCTAGATAATAATGGATAACTCAGTGTCCTATAGAAGAGCTAGATATCAATGGATAACTCAGTGTTCTACAGTAGAGCTAGTTATCAATGGAGGTGTCATCTCAGGAGCTTACACGCCCATCCTGCTTTGGCTTCTGAGTAGAAAAACACAATTAACCCATATAACTAGATGTTTGGCAAAGAGCTTGAGCCTCATTTATACTATTGACTGTTTTGTTATGCTGTTGAGAAAGCAATGTGTAAGCTAATAATTTGGGCTATGAGCATTTATTTGCTAATACTGTTTGTATTTTACTCTCCAATACCTCTATTATGTTTTGAATTTATTTGGTGCAGACTGAGTTTAAAAGTTGCATTAACTGTGTCTCAGTGGAGGATACGAGACAGTTTCAATGTTGGTTTAAAATACTCCCAATAATTTAGTTACTAGTGGCTGCAATTCACTGTGGTTTCAGTTGAAAGAAATTTCCTGCAAGTATTGTGACCCCCATAGACCATCCAACCAGGGTATCCAAAGGTCCCTATCAGGTGCATGGTCAGAACAAGAGCACAATGGCCTTTTTATCTCAGGATTCAGCTGTAACTCCTGTCAGTTTGTAAATACTGATGTTCCTACCAGGTTGACCTTGCACTTCCCCTCAGTACACTCTGTATCCCTGCAGAGCTGTGCTGGAGTCCAAAACTGTCACGTGTTCAGCTATCCATGAGCCAACAGCAAATAAAGCCTTCACTGAAGTTCAGGTATAAAGTCTGGAGCAGAACAGCATGAAGATAACATTTTATCCAAAGGATGTGATGAATTCTTGGCACAGAGGGATATGTGTAGTTGTCCCAGGGCATACTCTGGTGAGAGTTATGGGGAGGGAGAGTTTCTGAGGGATAAGATATTATAAGGGAGGAAAAAAGAGACCTGTCACCAGTAACAAGATAGTGAAGTCTACTTGGCAGGTAAGTGACCAATACAGAGAGATCTGGCTAACAACATAACAGAGGTGGTTATGGGGGTTGCAGAAGACACACTAATGGTTAATAAGAGATTTTAATGTTAGCTCACATATCACCTGTATGCCATTATCTCTAGAATGTAATAGATGTATGTATTTACCTCTGTGCTGAAATGTCTGTCACTATGTACCTGTGTATGGTACCTGCAGGGGACAGTGGTGTGCAGATAGCTAAGTGTCAGTTACAGTGCCCCCTCTGCCTGGTGCTGCCAGCTGATAGTATGTCCCTGTGCTGTGATAGGTCTGGGTTTGTGTCACCTGCTACTGCAGTCCAGTTACAGTGCACCCTCTGCCTGGTGCTGCCATCTGATATTATGTCCCTGTGCTGTGATAGGTCTGGGTTTGTGTCACCTACTACTGCAGTGCCAGTTACAGTACCACCTCTGCCTGGTGCTGCCATCTGAAATTATGGCCCTGTGTTCTGATACATCTGTATGTCACATTATCCGTGTGTGTCACCTTCTTGTGCAGTGCCAGTGACAGTGCCACCTCTGCCTGGTGCTGCCATATGATAGAATGTCCCTGTGCTGTGTCAGGTCTGGGTTTGTGTCACTTGCTAGTGCAGTGTCAGTTACAGTGCCACCTCTGCCTGGTGCTGCCATCTGAAATTATGTCCCTGTGTTCTGATACATCTGTATGTCACATTATCCCTGTGTGTCACCTTCTTGTGCAGTGCCAGTTACAGTGCCCCCTCTGCCTGGTGCTGCCATCTGATAGTATGTCCCTGTGCTGTGTCAGGTCTGGGTTTGTGTCACCTGCTAGTGCCCTGTGATGTGATACATCTCTTTGTGTCACCTGTAGTACAGTGCCAGTTACAGTGCCACCTCTGCCTGGTGCTGCCATCTGATATTATGTCCCTGTGCTGTGATAGGTCTGCGTTTGTGTCACTTGCTAGTGCAGTGCCAGTTACAGTGCCCCCCTCTGCCTGGTGTGACCAGTTGACATTATGCGCCTATGTGTCTAAGTCTAGTGGGATTACACCTCGCCTGCTGCGCCTGTTATTTGGGGCCACTGGCTTTGTCTGTGTCCCCATATCAGACCAGCCCCCCTCCCCATACTTACTGGCTTGGGAAGATGCTGAGCCTGCGGTGGATGCTGAGGTCTGACACTCACTAAGATGCAGGATGCAGAGATAAAGTCTGTCTGAGCCTGCTGTAATATGGGACCACCCCCACCCTCAAGCTCTGCGTCTCCCAGCACCATATTAGGGGAATGTCTCACAAAGTGCTGTGTTTGGGGCTGAAGACATTCCCTGGATACCTAAGGGATGTGGGATACACAGAAGCTGGCTCTCTCCAGCAAAACCTTTTATAGACTTGGGGGCATCTCTAGTGTTAACCCCTAGTGTACCTACACTTATTAACAGGACTCCTCTGTCTTCTTTTTAGCAATTAATATAAGTTTTACAAGCACAGTGTGGGGACAAACTGTATCAAATATAAAGTGCCAACATACTACACAGTGCTATACACAAGTACATTACACGGATAAAATAAAGCATTTTAAAACAACTGTGAGCAAAGTAATTAACAAGTGTTCGTATAAGCTGAAATCAGTAGCAGAAATACTGTCTATAACGCACACTATAGTCAGAAATACTCACAAGCTTACTGTCTATAAAGCACACAATTGTCAGAAAAACTCACTAGCTTACTGTCTATAAAGCACAGTATAGTTAGAAGTACTCACAAGCTTACTGTATATAAAGCACACTACAGAGAGACTCACATGCTTACTGTCTATAAAGCACACCATAGACAGATTCTCAATAGCTTACTGTCTATAAAGCACACTATAGTTAGAAATACTCACAAGCTTGCAGTCTATAAAGCACACTACAGACAGACTCACATGCTTATGGTCTATAAAGCACACTACAGAGAGACTCACATGCTTACTGTCTATAAAGCACACTACAGACAGACTCACATGCTTACTGTCTATAAAGCACACTACAGAGAGACTCACATGCTTACTGTCTATAAAGCACACTACAGACAGACTCACATGCCTACAGTCTATAAAGCACACTACAGAGAGACTCACATGCTTATTGTCTATAAAGCACACTACAGAGAGACTCACATGCTTACTGTCTATAAAGCACACTACAGACAGCCTCACAATCCTACTGTCTATAAAGCACACAACAGACAGAAACTCACAAGCTTACTTTCTATAAAGCACACAACAGACAGAGAAACTCACATGCTTACTGACTATAAAGGCAGCCCTGAATGTAAAGAATATGAAGAAAGGGCTTTTGACCCCAAGGAAGGCAGACTGCAACGTTGTATCATGGGCTGCGGTTAAGGGGAGGTGTTAGTGGTAAGGGGTACTTAAGAAGAGGTTTCAGGAAGTGAAGACCTCTTCATTCTGGACCAGAAAGTGGAAAGAAGCTCCTAAGTGTTTTGTTTCAGTGTTTTTGAGTGCTGTGCAAGTTGCTTACCTGATGGAATCCCTTTCAGGACATGCTGAAGGCGGCGGCAGCCCTCTCTAAGGAACGTGGAGCTGCTTGGCTGTTAAAACAACTTCGGGGAGCAGGAGCTCTCCTGGATCCAGTGGCAGAAAGCAGTACTCCAGCGTGCTCCTGTAGGCCTCAGAGACAATCGCAGGCTCCAGTGAGGCTGAGCCCTAAGTCATCTGTCCTGCGTTCATGAGGCGGACCTCAAGATAATCTGGAGCGAAGAGACAGAGAGGCACGGTGGCTAGGAAGCCGCGTGAGACTTCACGGCGAGGTCTGGTGGTAGGCCCTGAGCCTATTGTGGATCCAGTTTGGTCTGATGCCCGGGCGCCAGTGACGTCATCACCGCGGGCCTGAAGTGAGGGGGCAGAGTTATGCATCGCAGATCGCGAGCAGTTGGATACGGCTGCTGGGGGCTGCCTGCAGGTAAGGCTGCTGAGCTATCGAATATTATCGGCATTTGGCTGTAGGCATTGGCGGTTGAGGATCTTCTCTTCCAGGGACTGAATGTGTGGGAGAGCAGCGACAGGATTTGGGAACATTAAGTGGTATGGGGTGAGTGCACCTGGGTGGCACCGGATGCCTTTTGAGCATGCCTGGGGAATGGGTGGTGCAGGGATATGAGGGGCCTTAAGGCTGTGTGCTGGCTGTTCGTGTTTCCCTACCGCACACGGGATTGATATGCAAGGGGAATTTGGAGATGGGCCTCTGATCCCTCCCTCCCACTCCCTCTTTACCGTTTTTTCCCTCTCCCCTTTCCTTTCTAGGGAAGCTTTAGGTAGGGATATTGGCAATCAGGGCAGATGCCTTAACGGAAAGGGGATGGGGGGCATTTTAGCTTTTGGGTAATGGTTTGTTCCTCCTTCTCCCCCCCCCCCCCCCATCACTTTTATTTTTTCGTGTCCAGTACTGTGGGCGATTGGGAAGCTTGGGTATGTGTGAATGTGGACGGTTTTGGGGTTGGGGAATGAGAGTGTGGGATTTGGCTCATGTTTTCTCTTTTTTAGTGGCGGAACAAGCGGTTGCTACTGGCAGGGCTGGTGACTCTGCCCAGCTGCATGAAAATACTGGGGATGGATTGACGCATGATGGGGATTCCATTGTGCTGGAGGAAATTTGCAGCGATTTTGATGAGATGGAATCGTTGGTGGGATGTCTGCAGGACCTGTTACAACTGGTCAGGTGGGGGAACCTGGTGCCTTGGCGCAGTTATTGAATTGTTTTACTCTGCAAGTTCATAGACAAAGGGGGCGCAGCTGGGCAATGTCGGACTGCTGGAAGCAGAGGCGTGGGAGCAGAGGGATAGATGCAGAAGTAGGAATAGGGATTTGGGTGTTATGGGGTCTGCTGTCTTTGTCTTTTTAGGAACCTACTGCCTCCCGTGGTGGCGGGAGGGCAGCGACAAGTACTGGAGCTGGAACACGGCGGGGGAGATCACGGTCTACTCAGTCCAGGTGGGGAAGGTGGGGTGACAGAGGTTCTTCTATTTGGGGCAGATTAGACAGAAGTCCTAGAGGCAGGAGCAAGGACCGGCGGCAGCCTCCTTCTTCCAGAGTGACTTCACTGCCTCAGAGGCAGAGGTCTCTGTTGCAGAGGAGTGACTGGGTTGCAAGGGATGAATCTTCCTCTTCACAGCATGCCATGGAGAGAACGGCAGGACCAGTAACGGCACCTCAGGCATTAGGTGAGGTGGTCTCGAGGAATGGGGGGGGCATTTTCAATGTTCCTGTGAATACAGGTACAGGGGCTTTGTTGCAAGGCTTGAAAGAATTGTTTCATTTGAGAGTCGATTGTCTGGTGGTAGTGTGGTGGGGGCCAACGCGGCAGGTGCGTGGGTAGGTCAGGATGGTGGTGGTTCAGGTAGCAGGACTGTTGGGGAAGTGCAGACGGGGGTAGGGCCCACCACAGTTTTGGGTCAAGGGGTGGTGCAGGCTGACCCTGCTGCGGGCTTGCCCGCTGCGACCAGCATGGGGGCCCCTTCAGTGGGCAGAGCTCTGAAATTGTCAGAAGAGGCCTTTAGATGCCCATGCCTATGTTCCATTAGGCCTCTGGGGTTGCATTTAGCAAGAGGTAAAGGAAAAAGCTTGGAAGCGGGAATTCCTTGAGATATTAAAAGAAATAAAAAGGAGGAAGAGGATAGGAAGAAGCGGTATAGGAAGCTGCCAAAAACTTTTGGTAACTGGTCATGGGCCTTTTGCATCTTGGCTAGTGTGATCACTGAGAAATTCCCGGAGCAGGGGTCAGCTCTGTTCTGTTATTTGGATGAAATTTTGTCGGCTTACCACACGTATGGTGGGCTAGCTTGGTGGCGTTATGACGAGAAATTCCGGCAGCGGATTGCCGTGCGACCCAGTATGCGTTGGGATGATAGGAATATGGACATATAACTTGAGATCATGACACCTTTGAGGTCAGGGCAGTCCTTTCGAGTCGGAGGGGCCTCTACTGGTGGGGGCGCAGGTACCGGTACCACTGTCTTGATGCAAAAAGGTTTGTGTTTTCAATTCAATTGCACTCCGCAAAATGTTTTAAAAAGGACAGATCAGAGTTCAGAGAAGGAGAAGTGGCTGTATCGGGGCAAGACACCTGTGAATCTAGTAAAGATGGTGCCTTGGTTAAGGCGATAGGCTAAGGTCCGGGGAAAGGCGAAGGATGAGGAATTGTTGTCTGGGTTTAGTTCCGGGTTTCATTTTCCATTTGTTAAAATGTCGGGTTCACGGGTTTCTAAGAACTTGATATCAGCTAGGGAACATCCAGGGATTGTGAGAGATAAGTTATTGAAAGAAGTGGCATTGGGTGGAATGGCTGGTCTCTTTCGTGCCTTGCCATTGAAGAACTTGAGGGTGTCCCCTTTAGGGGTTGTGCCTAAAAAGGTTTCCAGACAATTCCGCATGATAGACTGTTATGGATACCAGACAGCTAAGGCTACCCCCACCCCCCTACTACATGGCTCACTACGTTACATTAGATTTGGCCATTTCATGGCTTACGGGATCTCCTAGATGCATGCTATGTTTTGCTGTGTACACTTGGTCGTGGAAGAGCTGATCTATGACTGGAAAAAACCCTCCTTGGAACTCCTGGTCAGCCGCCTTACAACAGACACCTGCCTAACCCCTCTTAGGCTGGCTGGGCTCCTGGAACTCCCGGTCAGCCACAAAACAGCAGGACACCCGCTAACTTTACCCCTGGTGGCTCCAGCGGCCCTTTGCCCCAGAGCTCCGCTCTTTTGGGAATTGGAAGCTCCTAGGGAGGACAAGAGCTGGTGGAATTATCGGAGGGGAGCTGCTTTGGGAACCGGGGGTTTTTGACACCCCTACCCCTATAACTTCAATGGACTGTATCTCTGGTCCCCAGTACCGAATCACCCCGCTTTTTGGACTTTGGCATCTGGTGACCGAGAGCTTTAAAATGACACACAGGAGGTGCTGCTGCTCCACCGGGATCACCCCAAAACCGTCACCACTGGGTACTGGGATTCTGTGGGACTGTGGCTGCTATGGAGGTGCCAGCCTGTCTGGAGGGGCGGGAAAATTGTGGGATTGTCCAGTGTCTTATTCAAGATGAGCCTTGTGTATAAAAGGAGTGTGTGTTTTCCAATAAAATCATTTCTTGTCTCACCTGAACTCTAGTATGTCTAGTTATTTGGGAGGGCTACTGCTAAAATCACTTTCCTGGGCTACATAGCAGCCTGTTCCAGGCAGAGGAAGGCCCCTTTGGCAGAGCTACCTAGTCTGGGTTGCCGGAGTCTGCCACAGGGTGGGACCCTGAATACTGGTGCTGTCAGGCAACAGGGGTGGTCACTTTCCAGCTAAATAGCTGCAGTTGGCAGGGAGGAAGCAGGACCTGTTTAGTGGAGCTACCCAGCCGGGGTATCTGTCACATTGTTGGAAGCGGTGGGATCTGCTTCTTTCACACAGTTTCTGCTGACAGATGTGCCACAGTAGCCGGTAACTATGGAAAATGAGTTCCTAAGGAGAGTACAGGAGGTGCTGACCCAGCTGGATGGTCCTGGTTCTGAACAGGACCAGCTGAGCTGGAGGAGCATTGTCCGTCGGCAACTATGGAGGGAGAGGCTTCAAAAAGAAAAGGATTGTGATGGAAAGGTCCTCCCCACAGATGAGAGGTACTGGGTCCGGTAGGACTTGCGAGTGCCTTTCCTGGAAGAGCAGCCCATGGAGGAATAGCTATTGGAACTAGATGGACTGGTCCAGGCAGAGATGTGGGTGGAGGATGACTACTGGGCCCTCCAATGGCTCGCTATGCAAGTGCAGCCATGGCTGGAGGACTGCACCCCCACAGAGGGCTTTGGCGGCCCTGGATTACTATCGGAAAAGATGAGAGAGGACCCAGAATTTGGGAGCTGGGCAACACCAAGAGTAAAGAACATTTGCCTCTCCCGAGAGCAGCTGTTGGATCTCTCGGGGGGTACCCTGGCTGGTATCCAATATGGTATCACTTATTTTCCAAGAATGGGAACTGGGAAAGACAAACAATAGGCTGCTAGACCAAGTTCAGCAGCATGCCATGGAGTCTGCATGGAGCTGTGGTGCAGCAGTCTGGTAATCATGGAGGTTGGCCTCTGAGGAGTGGCAACAGAGCATAAGCGACGACGAGCTGCTAGATACAGATCAGCAGCCAGGCCCGAGCTTATGGACTTGGAAGGGAGCCACCCCAGCAGAAGTGCTGGTGCCAAGCCCCTGCAGCAGCTCCGGGAAACCAGGGACAGGAGTTAGTCATCCTCCCTCCCCTTATGTAGAACCCCTTCCTGGGACTGGAGACAGTCGGTCTCTCTCCCCAACAGCAGAGCCAGGAGCAGGGAGAGGAGACAGTCAGTCTCTCTCCCCAGTGGCAGAGCCAGGTACAGGTAGAGGAGACAACCGGTCTCTCTCCTCAGCATCAGAGCCATCTACTTGGAGTGGAGGTAGTCGTCCTCCTTCCCCTTACACAGATCCCCTTCCTGGGAGAGGAGACAGCTGGTCTCTCTCCCCAGCGGCAGAGCCAGGAGCACTTAGAGGAGACAGTCGGTCTCTCTCCACAGTGGCAGAGCCATCCCCTTGGAGCGGAGGTAGTCATCCTCCCTCCCCTTTCACAGAACCCCTTGCAGGGAGAGACGGATGTCGATAACTCTGCCCAGCGGCAGAACCCCTTCCCGAGAGACAGTCGGTCTCTCTCCCCAGCGGAACAGCCAGGTACAGGGAGAGGAGACAACCAGTCTCTCGTCCCAGTGGCAGAGCCATCCCCTGGGAGCGGAGGTAATCGTCCTCCCTCCCCTTACACAGAACCCCTTCCTAGGAGAGGAGACAGTCGGTGTCTCTCCCCAGTGGCAGAGCCAGGTGCATGGAGAGGAGACAGCCGGTCTCCCACCCCAGTGGAGAGGAGACAGCTGGTCTCCCACCCCAGTGGCAGCACCCCATCCAGATAGGGGAGACAGCCGTTCTCCCTCCCCAGCGACAGCACAGTTTCTCAGGGAGTGGAGGTAGCTGGCCTCCCTCCCCAGCGTCAGATCCCCTTCCCAGGAGGAGAGACAGTCTGTCTCTCTCCCCAGCAGCTGGGCATGATCTCTACCCTTTTTCTGCCCAGGAGGATTTCCCACAGGGGGCAGATATGACATGGTGCCCGGGGGAGACCTGGCCCTGCAGTTGGTGCCACAAGTTTGGGCACCCAAGTCTTGCCTGCCCCACCAAGTAGCAACCTCACCCTCCAGTCTGGGGTGGGAATACAGCACTGGCTTTGTTTGTGGGTGGGTCAGCCGATACTCAACCAAGTATCCCAGAGGGAGGCAGTGTGGCCATGGAACCTAAAGACACTAGAACTTGTGGGAGAACAACTGTTTGGGAGCTGGCCTTGGCAAACCTATTTGGGACTTTGCATTGTGTGATTATCCCTGCACCCAGGGCGCAGGGGATAAATGCCAGCAGGAACCCCCAGGATGCCCCAAGCCCAGGAGAGATGGGATAACCTCTTCCAGCAACCGAGAAGTGAAGGGCCACTGTCGGACAGCCCCAGGCCGACCTGTTAAGGGTCTAGCCGGATCTGCTGAACTGGAAGGAGGGAGATGTCACGAATACCAGACAGCCAAGGCTACCCCCTACTACATGGCTCACTCCCTGTTACATTAAATTTGGTCATTTCATGGCTTACAGGATCTCCCAGATATGTGCTGTTTTGCTGTGTACACTTGGTTATGGAAGAGCTGATCTATGACCGGGAACCCCCCCCCCCAGGCTGGCTGGGCTCCTGGAAATACAGGTGGGCTGCCTCACAACGGACACCCACCTAACCCCTCTCAGGCTGGCTGGGCTCCTGGAACTCCCAGTTGGCCACAGAACAGTAGGACACCAGCTAAATTTACCCCTGGTCGCTCCAGTGGCCCTTTGCCCCAGAGCTCCACTCTTTTGGGAATAGGTAGCTCCTAGGGAGGACAAGAGCTGGGGGAATTATCGGAGGGGAGATCTTTTAGGAACTGGGGTTTTTGGACACCCCTACCCCATAACTTCAACGGACTGTATCTTTAAAATGACACACTGGAAGTGCCGCCGCATCACCAGGATCACCCCGAAACCACCACCACTGAGTACTGGGATTCTGTGGGACTGTGGCTCCTATGGAGGCGCCTGCCTGGAGGGGGGGAATGGCGGAAAAATTGTGGGATTGTCCAGTGTCTTATCAAGATGAGCTTTGTGTATAAAAGGGGTGTGTGTTTTCCAATAAAAACAGTTTCTGTTTCACCTGAATGCTAGCATGTCTAGTTATTTGGGTGGGCTCCTGCTAAAATCCCTTTCCTGGGCTACATAGCAGCCTGTTCCAGGCAGAGGAGGGACCCTCTGGCAGAGTTACCTAGTCTGGGTAGCCAATATTGGTGCTGTTGGGCATCAGGGGTGGCTACAGGCTGTGGTCACTTGCCAGCTACATAGCTACAGTCGGCAGGGAGGAAGCAGGACCCATTTGGCAGAGCTACCCAGCCGGGGTAGTCGGGGTATCCGTCACATACACCATTTATCTTATCTGAAAGAATCCTCCGTTTTGTAACGCTCGTGGTATACTCCTCTATCAGACCAAACTCAGCCAGTAGTCTTGTTATCCCGGCGTCGAGCCGGAATGATAGGGAATATCCCAGAGCATAGAAAGTTAGTGAGATGAGGAAGGCGGCACTCACCACAGGCAGGACCGTCCCCTGCGGCAACAGCAGAGTAGTCCAAGGATGAACCACTAGAATGGTCAAGCAGGCAGGATTTGGCAACAGCCCTCAAACCAGTTACGCCATTCAGTCAAGGCCATCTTAATGGCTAAGAGTTAACGATTACCCACATCGTAGTTCCTCTCAGCAGGAGTAAAGTGTTTAGAGAAAAAGGCTACAGGGTGTGACTTGGAAGTCAGAGTCCCTTTGGGTAAGAACTGCTCCAGCCCCTATCTCGGAGGCATCAACCTCTAAAGTTAACTGTAGATCAGGATCAGGATGGTGGAGCACATGAGCTGAACAAAAAGCCTTTTTCAGACAAGAGAAGGCGTTTATGGCCTAAGGAGGCCAATATTTACAGTCTTTGTTCCATTTTGTAAATTCAGTGAGAGGAGCTACTGTTTGAGAAAAGTTCTTTATAAACTTGCGGTAATAATTGGAGAATCCCAAGAACCTCTGCAATTCCTTTAAAGAGGTAGGTTGAGGCCATTCTAGTACGGCGGTGAGTTTAGCAGGATCCATGGCAAAACCCTCCTTCGAGATGACATATCCAAGGAATTGGATCTGAACTTGATCAAACTCACACTTTTCTAGCTTGGCTACCAAAGAATTATCTCTGAGACGAAGAAGCACCTGTCTCCCGTGCCTATGATGCTCCTCTAAAGTGGAAGAGAAAACAAGGATATCATCCAGATAAACAATGACAGTGCGGTTGAGGAGGTCATGGAAGACATCGTTGACAAATGCCTGGAAGACTGCAGGGGAGTTACACAGCCCAAAGGGTATTCGTAATGCCCAGAACTTGTGTTAAAGGCGGTCTTCCATTCGTGGCCTGGAAAGATGCGAATCAGATTGTATGCCCCACGTAAGTCCAATTTGGTGAAAAAGCGAGCATCCTGGAGTGAATTATACAGTTCGGTGATCAATGGTATGGGATAACGATTCTTGATGGTTATGTTGTTCAAGGCCCTGTAGTCAATGCAGGGTCTGAGCCCACCATCCTTCTTACTGACAAAAAAGAAGCCAACCCCAGCAGGAGAGGAGGAAGGGCGAATGAACCCTTTAGCTAGGTTCTCTTGGATGTACTCCTCCATGGATTTGGTTTCATCCCTGGAGAGTGGATAAGTCCTCCCTTTAGGAAGTGGAGCTCTGGGAAATAGGTCGAACTTGCAGTCATAAGGACGGTGGGGTGGCAGCACGTCGGCTACTTTTTTTTATCAAACACATCCGCAAAGTCTGTGTATACTGAAGGAAGGTTTTAAGAAGTCTGTATACTGGCTATGCTAATATGGGGCAGAGGAATGACTTTAGCAAGGCAGGAGTGGAAACAAGAGGTACCCCAGGAGGCCAGTTGTCCCTCAGCCCAATCGAATTGTGGATTGTGTACCCGAAGCCAAGGAAGACCAAGGATGACAGGATGTGCTGGGGAATGAATGACCTCAAACTGCAGCTGTTCAGTGTGGAGGACTCCCACAGTCAGGGTCCGGGGTGCTGACTCAAAATGGATCACACCCGAACCAAGGGGGGTGCCATCCAGGGTAGTTATTTTGAGACAATGTCTTTTCTGCAGAAGAGGCAAACCAGCTTGAATCATAAAACAGTGATCCAGGAAGTTAACAGCTGCCCTGAATCAATGAAGGCTTGAGTGTGGACAGTATTCTGAAGAAAGGTAAGGGTAACAAGTACCAGGATCCAAGAGGAGTGAGGGGATTTAGTTGAGACCATGCTTAGAGGTACCCCAGTGTTATCCCCTAAGAATTGGCTTTTCCCAGGCGAATGTCAGTCCTTTAGTTGGTGGATGTTAGATCCACAACAAAAACATAGTCTCAGTCTCCTTCTCTGTCTTTCAGACTCTGATGGTTTGATGGAGGAGAGATCCATGGGCTCCTCTACTGAGGTAACTGGAGTAGCTGAAGGGGTAGCGGATACTGCAGAAACTGGGCGAATAGGAGGACAGGAGGGAAGGACCCTCCTAGTTCTGTCTTTCTCGGCTTGCCTCTCCTGAAAGCGAGAGTTCAGATTGATACAAAGAAGAAGGAATATCACAATAAGTGAGTTCATCTTTGATGCGTTCATGGGGACCCTTCCTAAAGGCTGCCTTGAGAGCACTGCCATCCCAAGTGGTTTCAAGTGCCAAGGTGCGAATCTCGATGGCAAATTGTGCCACAGTGTTTTTGCCTTGGCGGAGACCGAGGAGAGAATATTCCGCAGCAGAGATACGGCCGGAAGTCCCAAACACAAAAGATAAAGCAGAAATGAACTCATCAGCATCATGCAGGAGTGTAGCATTCTAATCCAAAAGGGGGGGAGACCCAGGCTAGAGCCTTGTCCTTTAGCAAGGAAATGATAAAGGTGACCCTTGACTGATGAGACTGAAAGGTGTGAGGATCATTTCAGAAATGCAGCCTGTATTGGTTTAGAAAGCCCCTGCAATCAGTAGTTCTTTCATACTTGTCAGGCAAGGGTATCTGGGGTATACTTTCAGAAGCAGAGGAAGAAGTCACATCACTAGGAGTAGGGGCTGGTGGTGTAGCAACAGGAGCGGCATCCCTCACTGCAACTAGTAAGGAGAGTTGAGCTGTAATAGTCTCTAGCTTGGAATCCATATTCTGCAACTGTGTGGTATGGATTCCTAACATCTGTCCCTGAAGATAAACAGCTCATGCCACCTCATCTGGCTGCAAGACCCAAGTATAATGTAACGCTCGTGGGATACTCCTCTATCAGACCAAACTCGGCCAGTAATCTTGTTATCCCGACATCGAGCCGGAATCATAGGAAGTATCCCAGAGCAGAGAAAGTTAGTGAGATGAGGAAGGCGGAACTCACCACAGGCAGGACAGTCCCCAGCGGCAACAGCAGAGCAGTCCAAGGATGACCCACTAGAATGGTCAGGCAGGCAGGGTCTGGCAACAGCAAAGCAGTCCAAGGATAAACCAATAGAATAGTCAGGCAGGCAGGGTTTGGCAACAGTAAAGCAGTCCAAGGGCACACCACTAGAATGGTCAGGCAGGCAGGGTTTGGCAACAGTACAGCAGTACAGCAATTTAAGGGTTAAAGCAGGTAGAGTAGTCAGACAGGCAGGTTCAGCAACAGTAATCAATCCAGCAGTGTAAGGGTGAAGGCAGGTAGAGTAGTCAGACAGGCAGGTTCAGCAACAGTAATCAATCCAGCAGTAACAGCAGAGCAGTCCAAGGATGAACCACTAGAATGGTCAGGCAGGCAGGGTCTGGCAACAGCAAAGCAGTCCAAGGATAAACCACTAAAATGGTCAGGCAGGCAGGGTCTGGCAACAGCAAAGCAGTCCAAGGATAAACCACTAAAATGGTCAGGCAGGCAGGGTTTGACAACAGCAAAGCAGCCCAAGGATAAACCAATAGAATAGTCAGGCAGGCAGGGTTTGGCAACAGTACAGCAGTCCAGCAGTTTAAGGGTTAAGGCAGGTAGAGTAGTCAGACAGGCAGGTTCAGCAACAGTAATCAATCCAGCAGTGCAAGGGTTAAGGCAGGTAGAGTAATCAGGCAGGCAGGTTCAGTAACGATATTAGGCACAAGAAAGAACGATCTGTCACACCCAGGAGCACACAAAGTAACACCTATACTTGGGCAGTGACAGATTGTTCTAAAAACATTTAAATAGGCGCAGATTCGCGCCACTGAGCTCCGACCATCATCTGGAGCATGCAGCGATGACGTCAGCGCCGCATGCATCCGGAGCCGACACGGCCCCTGGCAACGAGCAGGGAAGGAGACGCCACGCCCCTAGCAACGTGACACCATTAATGATGGGATTGCTGAGGGGTTGAGGGGACTGTGGCTGCTATGGAGGCGCCTGCCTGGAGGGGGGGAATGGCGGAAAAATTGTGGGATTGTCCAGTGTCTTATCAAGATGAGCTTTGTGTATAAAAGGGGTGTGTGTTTTCCAATAAAATCAGTTTCTGTTTCACCCGAATGCTAACATGTCTAGTTATTTGGGTGGGCTCCTGCTAAAATCACTTTCCTGGGCTACATAGCAGCCTGTTCCAGGCAGAGGAAGGACCCTCTGGCAGAGTTACCTAGTCTGGGAAGCCAATACTGGTGCTGTCGGGCATCAGGGGTGGCTACAGGCTGTGGTCACTTGCCAGCTACATAGCTACAGTCGGCAGGGAGGAAGCAGGACCCATTTGGCAGAGCTACCCAGCTGGGGTAGTCGGGGTATCCATCACATACACCATTTATCTTATCTGAAAGAATCCTCCGTTTTGTAACGCTCGTGGTATACTCCTCTATCAGACCAAACTCAGCCAGTAGTCTTGTTATCCCGGCGTCGAGCCGGAATGATAGGGAATATCCCAGAGCATAGAAAGTTAGTGAGATGAGGAAGGTGGCACTCACCACAGCCAGGACCGTCCCCAGCAGCAACAGCAGAGTAGTCCAAGGATGAACCACTAGAATGGTCAGGCAGGCAGGGTTTGGCAACAGCCCTCAAACCAGTGACGCCATTCAGTCAAGTCTTAATGGCTAAGAGTTAACGATTACCCACATCGTAGTTCCTCTCAGCAGGAGTAAAGTGTTTAGAGAAAAAGGCTACAGGGTGTGACTTGGAAGTCAGAGTCCCTTTGGGTAAGAACTGCTCCAGCCCCTATCTCGGAGGCATCAACCTCAAGAGAAGGCGTTTATGGCCTCAGGAGGCCAATATTTACAGTCTTTGTTCCGTTTTGTAAATTCAGTGAGAAGAGCTACTGTTTGAGAAAAGTTCTTTATAAACTTGCGGTAAAAATTGGAGAATCCGAAGAACCTCTGCAATTCCTTTAAAGAGGTAGGTTGAGGCCATTCTAGTACTGCAGTGAGTTTAGCAGGATCCATGGCAAAACCCTCCATCGAGATGACATATCCAAGGAATTGGATCTGAACTTGATCAAACTCACACTTTTCTAGCTTGGCTACCAAAGAATTATCTCTGAGATGAAGAAGCACCTGTCTCCCGTGCCTATGATGCTCCTCTAAAGTGGAAGAGAAAACAAGGATATCACCCTGATAAACAATGACAGTGCGGTTGAGGTGGTCATGGAAGACATCGTTGACAAATGCCTGGAAGACTGCAGGGGAGTTACACAGCCCAAAGGGCATTACAAGGTATTCGTAATGCCCAGAACTTGTGTTAAAGGCGGTCTTCCATTTGTGGCCTGGAAAGATGCGAATCAGATTGTATGCCCCACGTAAGTCGAATTTGGTGAAAAAGCATGCATCCTGGAGTGAATCATACAGTTCAGTGATCAATGGTATGGGATAACGATTCTTGATGGTTATGTTGTTCAAGGCCCTGTAGTCAATGCAGGGTCTGAGCCCACCATCCTTCTTACTGACAAAAAAGAAGCCAACCCCAGCAGGAGAGGAGGAAGGGCGAATGAACCCTTTAGCTAGGTTCTCTTGGATGTACTCCTCCATGGAATTGGTTTCAGCCCTGGAGAGTGGATAAGTCCTCCCTTTAGGAAGTGGGGCTCTGGGAAATAGGTCGATCTTGCAGTCATAAGGACGGTAGGTTGGCAGCACGTCGGCTACTTTTTTATCAAACACATCCGCAAAGTTTGTGTATACTGAAGGAAGGTTTTAAGAAGTCTGTATACTGGCTATGGGAATATGGGGCAGAGGAATGACTTTAGCAAGGCAGGAGTGGAAACAAGAGGTACCCCAGGAGGCCAGTTGTCCCTCAGCCCAATCGAATTGTGGATTGTGTACCCGAAGCCAAGGAAGACCAAGGATGACAGGATGTGCTGGGGAATGAATGACCTCAAACTGCAGCTGTTCAGTGTGGAGGACTCCCACAGTCAGGGTCCGGGGTGCTGACTCAAAATGGATCATGCCCGAACCAAGGGGGGTACCATCCAGGGTAGTTATTTTGAGACAATGTCTTTTCTGCAGAAGAGGCAAACCAGCTTGAATCATAAAACAGTGATCCAGGAAGTTAACAGCTGCCCTGAATCAATGAAGGCTTGAGTGTGGACAGTATTCTGAAGAAAGGTAAGGGTAACAAGTACCAGGATCCAAGAGGAGTGAGGGGATTTAGTTGAGACCATGCTTAGAGGCTCCCCAGTGTTATCCCCTAAGAATTGGCTTTTCCCAGGCGAATGTCAGTCCTTTAGTTGGTGGGTGTTAGATCCACAACAAAAACATAGTCTCAGTCTCCTTCTTCTCTGTCTTTCAGACTCTGATGGTTTGATGGAGGAGAGATCCATGGGCTCCTCTACTGAGGTAACTGGAGTAGCTGAAGGGGTAGCGGATACTGCAGAAACTGGGTGAATAGGAGGACAGGAGGGAAGGACCCTCCTAGTTCTGTCTTTCTCGGCTTGCCTCTCCTGAAAACGAGAGTCTAGATTGATACAAAGAAGAAGGAATATCACAATAAGTGAGTTCATCTTTGATGCGTTCATGGATACCCCTCCTAAAGGCTGCCTTGAGAGCACTGCCATCCCAAGTGGTTTCAAGTGCCAAGGTGCAGAACTCGATGGCAAATTGTGCCACAGTTTTTTTGCCTTGGCGGAGATCCAGGAGAGAATATTCCGCAGCAGAGGTACGGCCAGAAGTCCCAAACACAAAAGATAAAGCAGAAATGAACTCATCAGCATCATGCAGGAGTGTAGCGTTCTGTTCCAAAAGGGGGGAGACCCAGGCTAGAGCCTTGTCCTTTAGCAAGGAAATGATAAAGGTGACCCTTGACTGATGAGACTATGGGAATATGGGGCAGAGGAATGACTTTAGCAAGGCAGGAGTGGAAACAAGAGGTACCCCAGGAGGCCAGTTGTCCCTCAGCCCAATCGAATTGTGGATTGTGTACCCGAAGCCAAGGAAGACCAAGGATGACAGGATGTGCTGGGGAATGAATGACCTCAAACTGCAGCTGTTCAGTGTGGAGGACTCCCACAGTCAGGGTCCGGGGTGCTGACTCAAAATGGATCATGCCCGAACCAAGGGGGGTACCATCCAGGGTAGTTATTTTGAGACAATGTCTTTTCTGCAGAAGAGGCAAACCAGCTTGAATCATAAAACAGTGATCCAGGAAGTTAACAGCTGCCCTGAATCAATGAAGGCTTGAGTGTGGACAGTATTCTGAAGAAAGGTAAGGGTAACAAGTACCAGGATCCAAGAGGAGTGAGGGGATTTAGTTGAGACCATGCTTAGAGGCTCCCCAGTGTTATCCCCTAAGAATTGGCTTTTCCCAGGCGAATGTCAGTCCTTTAGTTGGTGGGTGTTAGATCCACAACAAAAACATAGTCTCAGTCTCCTTCTTCTCTGTCTTTCAGACTCTGATGGTTTGATGGAGGAGAGATCCATGGGCTCCTCTACTGAGGTAACTGGAGTAGCTGAAGGGGTAGCGGATACTGCAGAAACTGGGTGAATAGGAGGACAGGAGGGAAGGACCCTCCTAGTTCTGTCTTTCTCGGCTTGCCTCTCCTGAAAACGAGAGTCTAGATTGATACAAAGAAGAAGGAATATCACAATAAGTGAGTTCATCTTTGATGCGTTCATGGATACCCCTCCTAAAGGCTGCCTTGAGAGCACTGCCATCCCAAGTGGTTTCAAGTGCCAAGGTGCAGAACTCGATGGCAAATTGTGCCACAGTTTTTTTGCCTTGGCGGAGATCCAGGAGAGAATATTCCGCAGCAGAGGTACGGCCAGAAGTCCCAAACACAAAAGATAAAGCAGAAATGAACTCATCAGCATCATGCAGGAGTGTAGCGTTCTGTTCCAAAAGGGGGGAGACCCAGGCTAGAGCCTTGTCCTTTAGCAAGGAAATGATAAAGGTGACCCTTGACTGATGAGACTGAAAGGTGTGAGGATCATTGCAGAAATGCATCCTGCCTTGGTTTAGAAAGCCCCTGCAATCAGTAGTTCCTTCATACTTGTCAGGCAAGGGTATCTGGGGTATACTTTCAGAAGCAGAGGAAGAAGTCACATCACTAGGAGTAGGGGCTGGTGGTGTAGCAAACAGGAGCGGCATCCCTCACTGCAACTAGTAAGGAGAGTTGAGCGTTAATAGTCTCTAGCTTGGAATCCATATTCTGCAACTGTGTGGTATGGGTTCCCAACATCTGTCCCTGAAGATAAACAGCTCGTGCCACCTCATCTGGCTGCAAGACCCAAGTATAATGTAACGCTCGTGGGATATTCCTCTATCAGACCAAACTCTGCCAGTAATCTTGTTATCCTGGCATCGAGCCGGAATGATAGGAAGTATCCCAGAGCAGAGAAAGTTAGTGAGATGAGGAAGACGGAACTCACCACAGGCAGGACAGTCCCCAGCGGCAACGGCAGAGCAGTCCAAGGATGAACCACTAGAATGGTCAGACAGGTAGGGTCTGGCAACAGCAAAGCAGTACAAGGATAAACCACTAGAATGGTCAGGCAGGCAGGGTTTGACAACAGCAAAGCAGCCCAAGGATAAACCAATAGAATAGTCAGGCAGGCAGGGTTTGGCAACAGTAAAGCAGTCCAAGAGCACACCGCTAGAATGGTCAGGCAGGCAGGGTTTGGCAACAGTACAGCAGACCAGCAGTTTAAGGGTTAAGGCAGGTAGAGTAGTCAGACAGGCAGGTTCAGCAACAGTAATCAATCCAGCAGTGTAAGGGTGAAGGCAGGTAGAGCAGTCAGACAGGCAGGTTCAGCAACAGTAATCAATCCAGCAGTGTAAGGGTTAAGGCAGGTAGAGTAATCAGGCAGGCAGGTTCAGTAACGATATTAGGCACAAGAAAGAACAATCTGTCATACCCAGGAGCACACAAAGTAACACTTATACTTGGGCAGTGACAGATTCGCGCCACTGAGCTCCGACCGTCATCCGGAGCATGCAGCGATGACGTCAGCGCCGCATGCATCCGGAGCCGACACTGCCCCTGACAACGAGCAGGGAAGGAGACGCCACGCCCCTAGCAACGTGACACCATTAATGATGGGATTTCTGAGGGGTTGTCAGCGGTTACCTATGCGTCTTTTGATAAGGCAGTGGCGTTGGTTCGTGCGGCTGGGGAGGCAGCTCTTATGGCTAAGGTGGATGTTGAGGCGGCTTTCCGTCTCCTTCTGGTACACCCCGCATGTCATCTACTGGGGTGTTATTTTGAAGAGTACTTTGTGGACCTTTGCCTCCCTATGGGGTGCTCCATATCATGTTCCTACTTCGAGAAGTTCAGCTGTTTCGTTGAATGGGTGGTTCGGCAGCAATCTGTTTTTTCATCCGTGATCCATTGTTTGGACAATTTTATTCTTTGTTGGCCTGGGTGATTCTGCGGTTTGTAAGGAACTGATGTGACATTTTGATGAAGTGGCGGAGGAATTTGGGATCCCAATTGCTAGGGATAAAACTGAGGGTCCGTGTGTTTCCCTAAGTTTTCTGGGGATTCAGATTGACTCCTGCTTGTTGGAGTGTTCCCTTCCACATGAGAAGGTAGTGGATTTGGAAGTTGTGCTTCAGAGGGCGGGTCTGCAACAGAAATTTAAATTGAGAGAATTGCAATCCATTCTAGGAAAGCTTAATTTTGCCTGTAAGATCATTCCCATTGGGAGGGTTTTTTGCCGGAGATTGTCTCTGGCGACGCTTGGGGTAACAGAGCCCTTTCATCACATTCAAGTTACTAAGCAGCTCAGGGAGGATTTTAAGGTGTGGTTGAGTTTTCTTCAGAGTTTCAATGGCCGGTTCTTAATTCAGCAGGTGGATTTCCGAGAGACGGATGTTAATTTGTTCACTGACGCTGCTGGGGCTCGGGGGTTTGGGGCCTATTTAGGCGGCCGATGGTGTGCAGATTCCTGGCCCCAGCTTGGATTGAAGTAGGTTTAACAAAAAACTTGGTTTTCCTGGAACTTTTTCCGTTGCTGGTGGCTATGACCATCTGGCCTGACTTACTCTGCAATCGAAGGGTCACGTTTTACTCTGATAATATGGGGGTGGTGATGGCCATTAATAACCTCTCAGCTTCTTCTTCTCCAGTGGTTTATCTGCTGCGTTTGTTTGTTTTGGAGTGTTTGCGGTGTAACGTGTTGTTCAGGGCTGTGCATGTTACTGGGAGTAATAATTACATTGCTTATGCTCTCTCCCATTTTCAGTGGGAGCCGTTCAGGTCGTTGGCTCTGGAAGAGGGGGACCGTTGTCCTTTGGAGCTGTGGAGGGCGGCATTTCCAAAATGATGAAAATGGCGAGGGGTGCTTTGGCGGACAGCACATGTAGGGCATATAAACAGGTATGGTCTGAATGGCATAGACTACTAGAGCAGTGGGGGTTACAATTTTCAGAGCATGGTTGGAGGGTGGCTTTGGTACGTTGGATGTCTATTTGGCATGAGGATAAGGTTTCTAGGGCGTTGGTTAGACAACGGTTATCTGCCTTGGCCTTCTTATGCCAATTGCTGGGTTGGGAGGACATCACAATGTCTTTTGTGGTTTGAATGGCGGGTAGGAGTTTGTGTAGGGGACAGAAACAGAAGGATGACAGGAGGCCAGTTGTTTTTGCAGTTTTCTTAAACGTTGTTGGGGTGCTACCACGGGTCTGTTTGGGAGAGTATGAGGTTTTTCTGTTTCGTACAGCTATTGTTCTTTTGTTTTTTGCGGCTTTCTGCATACAGAGATTGTGGCTAGGAACAAAAAGGATCTTGGGGTTGTTCAAGTGTCAGATGTTGTTGTTGAAGGCGACAAAGTTTTAATCTAGTTACAGAGATCTAAGATGGATCAGCAGGGCAAGCGCCATCTGATTTGTCTGCGGGCCATTGGGGAGGGATTGTTGCCCGGTGGGTGCATTGAGGCACTTTGTGAGGTTGCGGCCTGCAGTTGGGGGCCTTTGTTAATACATGAGAATTGAGGATTCTTTATCCAAGTATAAATTTGTGGCAATATTTCACAAAGCATTAGAAATCTTGGCTTAAAAGGGGTTAATTTTAGTTCCCATTCCTTTCGTATCAGACGGCTACTGAAGCGATAATGTTGGGAATGTGTGATGCAAGCATTAAGGGGATTGGGAGGTAGTCTTCAGGTCAGTTTAGATCTTATGTGCTGCAGCATTTGGAGTTGTAACATGTTTTTTCTTGTTCTTGTTGTTTTGTAGATCCATTGGTTTGTTGGGTTATTGGTCATTCATTTATTTATTAGGCAAGGAGAGCTGCTGGTGTCAAGGATGATGGATGTCAACTGGGTTTTGCAGCTGAGTAGGTAACCATGCGCTGGTTGGGTGCAGTGACGTGCGGTGAGGTCACAGGTTGGTGAGGCGCTGGCTATGATACTCCTGAGAAGAACATATAGAGGGGGGGAGGGCAGAGGAGAGAGGGGGGGGCGAGAGAGAGGGAGACAGGGAGAGAGACAGGGAGGGGGGAGAGAGGGAATAAGAGGGAGAGAAAGAGAGAGTGGGGGGGAGAGAGAAAGGGAGAGGATAGAGAAAGGGAGAGGAGAGAGAGGGAATAAGAGGGAGAGGATAGAGAAAGGGAGAGGAGAGAGAGGGAATAAGAGAGAGAGGGAATAAGAGGGAGAGAAAGAGAGAGAGTGAGGGGGAGAGAGAAAAAGGGAGGGAGAGAGAGAAAGAAAGAGAGATTGGGAGGATGAGAGAGAGGGAGGGGAGGGGAGAGAGAGGGAGGGGGGGGAGAGAGAGGGAGAAGGGAGAGAGAGGGAGAAGGGAGAGAGAGGGAGAAGGGAGAGAGAGGGAGGGGGAGAGAGAGGGAGGGGGGAGAAAGAGGGAGGGGGGGAGAGAGGGAGGGGGATAGAGGGAGGGGGAGAGATAAAGAGGGAGGGGGGAGAGAGGGAGGGGGAGAGAGGGAGGGAGGGGGAGAGAGAGGGAGAGGGGGTAGTTGAGAGAAAGGGAGGGGGGGAGAGAGAGAGAGAGGGGGGAGAGAGAGAGGGAGAGAGAGGGAGAGAGAGGGAGGGAGGAGAGAGAGGGAGGGGGAGAAAGAGGGAGGGAGGGGGAGAGAGGGAGGGGGAGAGGGAGGGAGGGGGAGAGAGGGAGGGGGAGAGAGGGAGGGAGGGAGGGGAGAGAGAGAGAGAGGGAGGGGGGGAGAGAGAGGGAGGGGGGGGGAGAGAGAGAGGGAGGGGAGAGAGAGAGAAGGAGGGGGAGAGAGAGAGAAGGAGGGGGAGAGAGAGAGATGTGATATATATATAGAGAGAGAGGGAGGGGGAGTATATACAAGTATACAGTATATATATAATTCCACACAGTGGCATATTTAGGTTTTGTGCTGACCTAGGCATTTAAAATTGTGCTGCCCCACCCCCCATTTTTTAGTCATAATTTTATATATATATATATATATATATATATATACACACATATACATACACAGTAAATATATATATATATATATAAAACTTTATGTGTTTTCCAAAGTAAATGAGGAGGAGGAAGAAAGAAGAGAGGAGGGAGGAAGAGTAAAAGGAGGGATGCATTTGGGAGTGATTAAACTGTGTCACATAAAATTCAATTATTTGTGAGACAGGTTCTTGATAATGAAAGACTGCATAATGTGTTAACATTATGTAGGCAGTTACTGTGAACATAATGTTAACACATTACACAGTCTTTGATTATTAAAAGTCTGTCTCACAAATTTCTGATTTTATGTATAGGAAGCAAGGAATATAAATGCTCTGTAAATAAATAAAAAAAAAACCCACAGGAACAGTCACTTGCTACATATATATATAGGAAACTGTACATTTTACACATACATTTTGCCTTTTATTTAAATTTGCTCATAACCTGTAGGAGCAAATTGATTACATAAACTGAGCAATTGTGTAAGCTGCAGAGAGGGAGACTGACAGCACTTGCCCAGGCCAGCACATCAGAGAATCAGATCCATCCATGCTGAGGGTCTCACAGAAGAACGATTTAAACACAGACTTCACTAAAATCATCTGACATTAACAATAAACAGATAACCTCTGGTCCTCTTACCTCTGATCTTTGTCTGTGTTTAAATCCTTACCGTTCTGCTGTGAGACAATCAGAGTTAGCATGGCTCTCAAGCAGAAAGAAGGGGGAGGGGATTTCAGACGTGCAGCTCTCTGTGACGGGTTTAGTAAAATCCACATGGGGTATAGTGTCCTGGCCAAAAACGTTGCTCCTAACTTATCAGCTTGCAAAAAATAAAACTGTGCAAATGCAGCTGCCTGTACAGTGTGTTAATCCAGATGAAGATCATGACGCTATTGATTATTCTAATGCTCTGCAGAAACTAAATTTATATCATGCACATATAAATTCAGTTTCTGCAGAGCATTAGAATAATAAATAGCGTCATGATCTTCATCTGGATTAACACACTGTAGAGTGCTATTAAGATACTTCACAGATTCCACTGACTTACCCCATGCCAGCCATTAACCGACCATTCACAATGTGTCCCTGACTTTAACAGACTGCCAGACTGTCACCCATTACTTCCTCCCCCAACAACTAGTCCCCAAAAACTAGTAATGACCTGTTTCTAAGCCGGCCGGTCAGGAGTCTGCTCCAGTGTTCATCTGCACCAAAATATTCAATAGATGATCTGATCTCATATGCAGATGCGCGGGTATTACTATATTCTTTCTCTTCTGAATTGTGTCTTTATTTAAGGCAGGTAAAGGAAAAGTTTTGTCACAATTGATCATCTATTGAATATTTGGGTGCAGATGAACACTGGAGCAGACTCCTGACCGACCGGCTTACAATTCAAATGGGGGAAAAATTAGTAATAAATAGTAATATTTTTTATTAAACATAATAAAAAAGGGCAATACACACATTGGACAGGTGAGGCGCTGCCTCACCTGCCTCCTATGACTGCATGTCACGTAACTTTATGATTGAGTTGTGTGTAACTGTGATTGAGTTGCGAGTAACTGTCTGATTGAGTTGTAACTGTCTGATTGAGATGTGTGTAACTGTCTGATTGAGTTGAGTGTAACTGTCTGATTGAGTT
This sequence comes from Bombina bombina, assembly GCF_027579735.1. NCBI lineage: Eukaryota > Metazoa > Chordata > Amphibia > Anura > Bombinatoridae > Bombina > Bombina bombina. The sequence continues at coordinate 278,172,102 of NC_069506.1, read as the reverse complement.
GTTTGTAACTGTCTGAGTTGTGTGTAACTGTGTGATTGAGTTGTGTCTAATGATGTGATTAAGATGTGTGTAACTGTGTGATTGAGTTGTGTGTAACTGTCTGGTTGAGTTGTGTGTAACTGTCTAAAGTAATTTGTGTATTACTGTGTGATTGAGTTGTGTGTAACTGAATGAGTTGTGAGTAACTTTCTGACTGAGTTGTGTGTAACTGTGTGATTGAGTTGCGTGTAACTGTCTAAAGTAATTTGTGTTTAAATGTCTGATTGAGTAGTGTGTAACTGTCTGAGTTGTGTGTAACTGTCTGGTTGAGTTGTGTATAACTGTGTGATTGAGTTGTGTGCAATGATGTGATTAAGATGTGTGTAACTATGATTTTGTTGTGTGTAAATCTCTGATTGAGTTGTGTTTAACAGTGTGCTTGAGTTGTGTGTATGTGTCTAAATTATGTGTAACTGTGATTGAGTTGTGTGTAACTGTGTGATTTAGTTGTGTGTAACTGTATAATTGAGTTGTGTGTAACTGTGTGATTGAGTTGTGTGTCACTGTCTGACTGAGTTGTGTGTCCCTGTCTAATTTAGTTGTGTATAACTGTCGGCCAGATTATGAGTTTGGCGTTAGGCTTAAAAGCCAGCGTTGGCCGGTCCCAACACTGCTTTTTAACGCCCGCTGGTATTACGAGTCTTGCAGGTACAGGTGTACCGCTCACTTTTTTGGCCAGACTTGGAAATACCGCAAATCCACTTACATCAATTGCGTATCCTCTTTTTTCAATGGGACCTGCATAGCGCTGGTATTACGAGTCTGCCAAAAAGTGAGCGGTAGACCCTCTCCTGTCAAGCCTGGTACCGCATTTTAAAGTCAGTAGTTAAGCGTTTTACACTACAACGCCGTAGCATAAAACTGTTAACTAAAGTGCTAAAAAGTACACTAATACCCATAAACTACCTATTAACCCCTAAACCGAGGCCCCCCCACATCGCAAACACTTAAAACATTTTTTTAACCCCTAATCTGCTGAACCGGACATCGCCGCCACTATAATAAATATATTAACCCCTAAACCGCTGCACTCCCGCCTCGCAAACACTAGTTAAATTTTATTAACCTCTAATCTGCCGTCCCTAACATCGCCAACACCTACCTACATTTATTAACCCCTAATCTGCCGCCCCCAACGTCGCCGCCACTATATTAAATTTATTAACCCCTAAATCTAAGTCTAACCCTAATCTAACCCCCCAACTTAATTATAATTTAAATAAATATAAATAAAATAACTAATCATTAACTAAATTATTCCTATTTAAAACTAAATACTTACATATAAAATAAACCCTAAGCTAGCTACAATATAACTAATAGTTACATTGTAGCTAGCTTATGGTTTATTTTTATTTTACAGGCAAGTTTGTATTTATTTTAACTAGGTAGAATAGTTATTAAATAGTTATTAACTATTTAATAACTACCTAGCTAAAATAAATACAAAAGTACCTGTAAAATAAAACCTAACCTAAGTTACAATTACACCTAACACTACCACTATTATTAAATTAATTCCCTAATTTAAATAAAATGATCTAAAGTACAACCCCTCCCCACTAAATTACAGAAAATAATAAACAAATTACAAGATTTTTAAACTAATTACACCTAATCTAATCCCCCTAACACAATAAAAAAGCCCCCCCAAAATAAAAAAAAGCCCTACGCTACACTAAATTACAAATAGCCCTTAAAAGGTCCTTTTGCGGGGCATTGCTCCAAAGTAATCAGCTCTTTTACCTGTAAAAAAAAATTAAAAATCCCCCCCCCCAACATTAAAACCCACCACCCACACAACCAACCCTACTCTAAAACCCACCAAATCCCCCCTTAAAAAAACCTAACACTAACCCCCTGAAGATCGACCTACCGGGAGACATTTTCATCCAACCGGGCAGTAGTGGTCCTCCAGACGGGCAGAAGGCTTCATCCAAGCCGGGCAGAAGTGGTCCTCCAGACGGGTAGAAGTCTTCATCCAGATGGCATCTTCTATCTTCATCCATCCGGCAAGGAGCGGGTCCATCTTCAAGACATCCGACGCGGAGCATCCTCTTCTTCCGACGGCTACGACTGAATGAAGATACCTTTAAGTGATGGCGTCCCTTCAATTCCGATTGGCTAATACTGTCTAAAGTTAGTTGTGTATAACTGTGTGATTGAGTTGTGTATAACTGTGTGATTGAGTTGTGTATAACTGTCTGATTGAATTGTGTTTAACTGAATGAGTTGTGAGTAACTGTGTGATTAGGTTGTGTGTAACTGTCTGAGTTGTGTATAACTGTGTGATTGAGTTGTGTATAACTGTCTGATTAAATTGTGTGTAACTGAATGAGTTGTAACGGTATGATCGAGTTGTGTGTACCTGAATGAGTTATGTGTACCTGAATGAGTTGTGTGTTACTGTGTGAATGAGTTGTGTATAACTGATTGAGTTGTGTGTAACTGTGTGCTTGAGTTGTGTGTAACTGTATGATTGAGTTGTGTGTAACTGATTGAGTTGTGTGTAACTGTCTGATTGAGTTGTGTGTAGCTGTCTGATTGACTTGTGTGTAGCTGTCTGAGTTGTGTGATTGAGTTGTGTGTAACTAACTGTTATTGAGTTGTGTGTAACAATGTGATTGAGTTGTGTGTAACTGTGTGATTTTGTTGTGCGTAACTGTGATTGAGTTGTTTGTAACATTGTGATTGAGTTGTGTGTAACTGTGCGATTGAGTTGTGTGTAACTGTATGATTGAGTTGTGTGTAACTGTGTGATTGAGTTGTGTGTAACTGTATGATTGAGTTGTGTGTAACTGTATGATTGAATTGTGTGTAACTGTGTGATTTTGTTGTGTGTAACTGTGATTGAGTTGTGTGTAACTGTGTGATTGAGTTGTGTGTAACTGTGTGATTGAATTGTGTGTAACTGTATGATTGAATTGTGTGTAACTGTGTGATTTTGTTGTGTGTAACTGTGTGATTGAGTTGTGAGTAACTGAATAAATTGTGTGTAACTGTGGGATTGAAAAAGGGGGTAGTGTACAAGCGCTAAGGTAATCCCCAAGCTGTATCCAAACACAGATCCTAACCAACCTCCAAAACATATGCACAAATAGTAAGAAGTGAATACAGCGCCAACAAGAGGCCAAGGGATAAATATACTCACAGAGAGATAAAAGAAGATTATTTAATGAACCATGTTAAAAAGCATCAGTTAAAAAAATTAAAAAACACATATAGATAAAATTACAAAAACAGGAATATCTTGCAGGAGCGGCTAAAGCTGATAATTACAATAAAAACAGTGATAATCACAGGTGATCAGTGTGAGTGGTACACCAGATTAAGAGTGTAAACTAGTGAAACAGAATAAGCCTAAGTGCAACTATAACAAGTGCATCAAGCAAGAAATTAATAAACAATAGTATAAACAATAATGTTCAAAAAATAGTGTGTCAAAAAAATAGAAAAATGCACTGCAGTGCAAAAAGAGGGTCAAATAGTAAGTGAGTGCAAATGGATATAACAAATGCTAGCTACTAATCCAGTGAGGTAAAGATATAATTAAATAAAATACACAATATGCAATAACATAAAAAATATATTCCAAAAAAGTGTTCCAAAAAGTTGATCAACAAATGTTAGTAAAAACAAAAATAAGTCCATCAAAACCAAAAAAAAAGAAAAAAAAATGGGTGATGAAAAACAAGGTGAAAGTGAGGAAATTGGTTCCTTCAATATTAGTTACTTTAACAGATCCAAATTCCTGAGTGTGGTAGCTGAAATAGTAGATTGAATCCTAGCACCTGTCAGCTGCTCCTATGGTATCCTAAAAAGTGTCCCTGAAAAAAAGAAATTCACAACATAGTGTATCCAATATGAGAATGAAGTAAAGATTAAAATAATGCTTACCAATATGTCAACGCGTTTCTGCCCTCAAAAAAGGGCCTCTCTCAAGACTAAAGTTTAGTGTTTTTATTGTAATTATCAGCTTTAGCCGCTCCTGCAAGATATTCCTGTTTTTGTAATTTTATCTATATGTGTTTTTTACATTTTTTAACTGATGCTTTTTAACATGGTTCATTAAATAATCTTCTTTTATCTCTCTGTGAGTATATTTATCCCTTGGCCTCTTGTTGGCGCTGTATTCACTTCTTACTATTTGTAACTGTGGGATTGAGTTGTGTGTAACTGAATGAGTTGTGAGTAACTGTGGGATTGAGTTGTGTGTAACTGTCTGATTGAGTTGTCTGTAACTGTGTGATTGAATTGTGTATAAGAGTGTGATTGAGTTGTAACTGTCTGATTGAGTTGTTTGTAACTGTCTGATTAAATGAGTTGTGTGTAAATGTGTGATTAAATTGTGTATAACTGTGTGATTGAGTTGCGTGTAACTGTATGATTGAGTTGTGTGTAACTGTGATTGAGTTGTGAGTAACTGTCTGATTGAGTTGTGAGTAACTGTCCAATTGAGATGTGTGTAACTGTCTGATTGAGTTGAGTGTAACTAAAGGAAAGTGTGGAGTGATATGTAGATAGGACTCAACTAGCTTCCCCAAATCTGATATGCTCCCAATATCAGATGTATAGAAATGTGCGAATAGGGGTGGGTGTGGGGAGCGCTCTAAAAGAGCTGTGAGTATAAACTATGATTTGAAGTGTGTATACACTGTGATAGAATGTGTATGGATTTACCAAAATATCATAAATATAATTTCTTTGAATAAATATAATTTCTTTGAATCGTATTGGAAGTGTATCAACTCAGATGTGATAAACAATGTGTCGGTTTGTTGAAAAAAAAAAAAAATTTTTTGTGTGGTTCTGGTGTTAAGTAGTGTCTCTCCAAAAATGTGAACAAATAAACAAACAAAAACAAAAAGTTGACTCTCAAAATTCCTCAAGGATAATTTTATAAAACCCTTCTATTTCTTCAAAATGTGTATGCACGGTGTATTATCACTGTACCTCTAAATAAATTGATACACAAATTGTACTTCTAAATGAATAAACAAACAAATCGTGATGAATTTAAATGAATAAACAAACAAATCGTGATGAATTTAAAAAGACTTAACTTCTAGATGAATAAACAAACAAATCGTGATAAATTTAAAAAAAAAAAAAACTTTACTAAGATAAAAAACAGTATAAGATCGTTTCAATCGTATTGTATGGTTATACCATACAGTGAATCTGTTTAGAGCATATGGGGGTACATCTTTATCGTATAAAAATGCTGAAAGTTCGGATTTTTAATCCTTATGGTGAAAGTTCGGATTTGTAATCCTTATGGTTTTCTTAAGTTGTGGCCACAACCAATTCTAAAACAGTTAAAATCCAAATGTAGTACTGTGCTGTTGTTAGTTTGCAGTTTATTCTCCCCCTAACCGGACCTCTGATATTCCTTACCTCCGTGTTTATTTTCTTTGTATTACCTTGGGTTCTGGGAAGAGTGCTTTTGTAAGTAGGTCGAGTTCTCCAAGCGGCTTTGCCGCTGTTTGAATTTCCTCCGCAACTACTTCCTACCCTGATGTGCGTGTGACGTTGACGTTGTACACGGAGGACCTATCAGGCAACCGGATCGTGGGGGGAGTGTTTCTTGTACTGGAGCCAATCTTTCCACACTCGATGTCAGGTTTTCTACGCGTTTCAGCGCCGTAACTTGCGCCTTTATCAAGACTGTATCAGAATTGGTTGTGGCCACAACTTAAGAAAACCATAAGGATTACAAATCCGAACTTTCACCATAAGGATTAAAAATCCGAACTTTCAGCATTTTTATACGATAAAGATGTACCCCCATATGCTCTAAACAGATTCACTGTATGGTATAACCATACAATACGATTGAAACGATCTTATACTGTTTTTTATCTTAGTAAAGTTTTTTTTTTTTTTAAATTTATCACGATTTGTTTGTTTATTCATCTAGAAGTTAAGTCTTTTTAAATTCATCACGATTTGTTTGTTTATTCATTTAAATTCATCACGATTTGTTTGTTTATTCATTTAGAAGTACAATTTGTGTATCAATTTATTTAGAGGTACAGTGATAATACACCGTGCATACACATTTTGAAGAAATAGAAGGGTTTTATAAAATTATCCTTGAGGAATTTTGAGAGTCAACTTTTTGTTTTTGTTTGTTTATTTGTTCACATTTTTGGAGAGACACTACTTAACACCAGAACCACACAAAAAAATTTTTTTTTCAACAAACCGACACATTGTTTATCACATCTGAGTTGATACACTTCCAATACGATTCAAAGAAATTATATTTATTCAAAGAAATTATATTTATGATATTTTGGTAAATCCATACACATTCTATCACAGTGTATACACACTTCAAATCATAGTTAATACTCACAGCTCTTTTAGAGCGCTCCCCACACCCACCCCTATTCGCACATGAGTTGAGTGTAACTGTCTGATTGAGTTGTTTGTAACTGTCTGAGTTGTGTGTAACTGAGTGATTGAGTTGTGTCTAACAATGTGATTAAGATGTGTGTAACTGTGTGATTGAGTTGTGTGTAACTGGTTGAGTTGTGTGTAACTGTCTAAAGTAATTTGTGTATAACTGTGTGATTGAGTTGTGTGTAACTGAATGAGTTGTGAGTAACTTTCTGACTGAGTTGTGTGTAACTGTGAGATTGAGTTGTGTGTAATGATGTGATTAAGATGTGTGTAACTATGATTTTGTTGTGTGTAAATGTCTGATTGAGTTGTGTTTAACAGTGTGCTTGAGTTGTGTGTAACTGTCTGATTAAGTTGTGTCTAATTGTGTGATCGAGTTGTGTGTAACGTGATTGAGTTGTGTGTAACGTGATTGAGTTGTGTGTAACTATCTGATTAAGTTGTGTGTAACTGTCTGATTAAGTTGTGTACAACTGTCTGATTGAGTTTTGTGTAACTGTGTGACTGAGTTGTGTATAAGTGTGTGATTGATTTGTGTGTAATTGTGATTGAATTGTGTATAACTGTGTGATTAAATTGTGTCTAACTGTATGATTGAGTTATGTGTAACTGTATGATTGAGTTTTGTGTAACTGTCTGACTGAGTTGTCTTTAACTGTCTGAGTTGTAACTGTCTGATTGAGTTGTTTGTGACTGTCTGATTGAGTTGTGTGTAACTTTGTGAATGAGTTGTGTGTAACTGTGTGATTGAGTTGTGTGTAACTGTCTGAGTTGTGCGTAACTGTCTGACTGAGTTGTCTAACTGTCTGATTGAGTTGTGTGTAACTGTGTGAATGAGTTGTGTGTAACTGGGTGATTGAACTGTGTATAACTGTGATTGAATTGTGTGTAACTGTATGATTGAGTTGTGTGTAACTGTGATTGAGTTGTGAGTAACTGTCTGATTGAGTTGTGTGTAAATGTCTGATTGAGTTGTTTGTAATTGTGTGATCGAGTTGTGTGTATCCAATCAGCCAATCGTATTGAACTTGCATTCTATTGGCTGATCGGGACAGCCAATAGAATGTGAGTTCAATACGATTGACTGATTGGATCAGCCAATCGGATTGAACTTCAATCTGATTGGCTAATTGCATCAGCCAATCAGATTTTTTCTACCTTAATTCCGATTGGCTGATAGAATTCTATCAGCCAATCGGAATTGAAGGGACGCCATCTTGGATGACATCCCTTAAAGGAACCTTCATTCGTTGTTAGTCCGTCGGGGAAGGAGGATGTTCCGTGTCGGCGGGATGAAGATGGATCCGGAAGAAAGAAGATAGAAGATGCCGCTTGGAAGAAGACATCGCCCAGATGGAAGACCTCTTCTTTGCCGCTTGGATCAAGACTTCTACCGGATGGAGGACATCTTCTTGCTCCGCTTGGATGAAGAATTCGGCTCGGCTGGGTGAAGACGACTCAAGGTAGGGAGATCTTCAGGGGGTTAGTGATAGGTTTTTTTAAGGGGGGTTTGGGTGGGTTAGAGTAGGGGTATGTGGGTGGTGGGTTGTAATATTGGGGGGGGGGTATTGTATTTTTATTTTCATGCAAAAGAGCTGATTACTTTGGGGCAAGGCCCCGCAAAAATCCCTTTTGAGGGCTGGTAAAAGAGCTGATTACTTTTGTATTTTAGAATAGGGTAGGGAATTTTTTATTTTGGGGGCTTTTTTATTTTATTAGGGGACTTAGATTAGGTGTAATTAGTTTAAACTGCTTGTAATTCTTTTTTATTTTTTGTAATTTAGTGTTTTTTTTGTATTATAGAATAGTTTATTTTATTGTATTTTATTTTAGGTAATTAATTTAATTAATTTAATGATAGTGTAGTTTTAGGTTTAATTGTAACTTAGGTTAGGATTTATTTTACAGGTAATTTTGTATTTATTTTAACTAGGTAGCTATTAAATAGTTATTAACTATTTAATAGCTATTGTACCTAGTTAAAATAAATACAAAGTTGCCTGTAAAATAAATATAAATCCTAAAAAATCCAAAAAAGGTAAGTATTTAGTTTTAAATAGGAATAATTTAGTTAATTATAGGAATATTATTTTGTTTAATATAAAACATAATTTATGTAAGAACTTACCTGATAAATTCATTTCTTTCATATTGGCAAGAGTCCATGAGCTAGTGACATATAATTCAGTTTAACGAATAGCCAAGCAGTGGGGTGATAAAGAAAGGAGTAGAAAGCATCAACAAAGGAAATTTGGAAATAATTGTGCTTTATACAAAAAATCATAACCACCTTAAAAAGGGTGGGCCTCATGGACTCTTGCCAATATGAAAGAAATTAATTTATCAGGTAAGTTCTTACATAAATTATGTTTTCTTTCATGTAATTGGCAAGAGTCCATGAGCTAGTGACATATGGGATATCAATACCCAATATGTGGATCTCCACTCAAGTCACTAGAGAGGGAGGGAATAAAATAAAAACAGCCATATGCCGCTGAAAAAAATTAATCCACAACCTAAAAAAATAAGTTTATTTTCATTTTTTAAAGAAAAAAACTTAAATCAAAAGCAGAAGAATCAAACTGAAACAGCTGCCTGAAGAACTTTTCTACCAAAAACTGCTTCCGAAGAAGCAAATACATAAAAACGGTAGAATTTAGTAAATGTATGCAAAGAAGACCAAGTCGCTGCTTTGCAAATCTGATCAACTGAAGCTTCATTCTTAAAAGCCCATGAAGTGGAGACTGATCTAGTAGAATGAGCTATAATTCTCTGAGGCGCGGCTTAACCCGACTCCAAATAAGCTTGAAGAATCAAAAGCTTTAACCAAGAGGCCAAGGAAATAGCAGAGGCTTTCTGACCTTTCCTAGGACCAGAAAATATAACAAATAGACTAGAAGTCTTCCTGAAATCTTTAGTAGCTTCAACATAATATTTCAAAGCTCTCACCACATCCAAAGAATGTAAGGATCTTTCCAAAGGATTCTTAGGATTAGGACACAAGGAAGGGACAACAATTTATCAACTAATGTTGTTAGAATTCACAACCTTAAGGAAAAAATCAAACAAAGTTCGCAAAACCGCCTTATCCTGATGAAAAATCAGAAAAGGAGATTCACAAGAAAGAGCAGATAGCTCAGAAACTCTTCTAGCAGAAGAGATAGCCAAAAGGAACAACACTTTCCAAGAAAGAAGTTTAATGTCCAAAGAATGCATAGGCTCAAATGGAGGAGCCTGTAAAGCCTTCAGAACCAAATTAAGACTCCAAGGAGGAGAAATTGATTTAATGACAGGCTTAATACGAACTAAAGCCTGTACAAAACAGTGTATATCAGGAAGTATAGCAATCTCTCTGTGAAATAAAACAGAAAGAGCGGAGATTTGTCCTTTCAAGGAACTTGCAGACAAACCCTTATCCAAACCATCCTGAAGAAACTGTAAAATTCTAGGAATTCTAAAAAAATGCCAGGAGAATTTATGAGAAGAACACCATGAAATGTAAGTCTTCCAAACTCTATAATAAATCTTCCTAGAGACTGATTTACGAGCTTGTAACATAGTATCAATCACTGAGTCAGAGAAACCTCTATGACTTAGTACTAAGCGTTCAATTTCCATACCTTCAAATTTAATAATTTGAGATCCTGATGGAAAAACGGACCTTGAGATAGTAGGTCTAGCCGTAACGGAAGTGGCCAAGGCGGGCAACTGGACATCCGAACCAGATCCGCATACCAAAACCTGTCTGGCCATGCTGGCGCTACCAGCAACACAAATGATTGTTCCATGATGATTTTGGAAATAACTCTTGGAAGGAGAACTAGAGGCGGGAAGATGTAAGCAGGATGATAACACCAAGGAAGTGTCAGCGCATCCACTGCTTCCGCCTGAACATCCCTGGACCTGGACAGGTATCTGGGAAGTTTCTTGTTTAGATGAGAGGCCATGAGATCTATCTCTGGAAGACCCCATATCTGAACAATCTGAGAAAAAACATCTGGATGGAGAGACCACTCCCCTGGATGTAAAGTCTGGCGGCTGAGATAATCCACTTCCCAATTGTCTACACCTGGGATATGCACTGCAGAGATTAGACAGGAGCTGGATTCCACCCAAACAAGTATTTGAAATACTTCTTTCATAGCTTGGGGACTGTGAGTCCCTCCCTGATGATTGACATATGCCACTGTTGTGATAATGTCTGTCTGAAAACAAATGAACGGTTCTCTCTTTAACAGAGGCCAAAACTGAAGAGCTCTGAGAATTGCATGGAGTTCTAAAATATTTATTGGAAATCTCACCTCTTGAGATTTCCAAACCCCTTGTGCTGTCAGAGATCCTCAAACAGCTCCCCAACCTGAAAGACTCGCATCTGTTGTGATCACAGTCCAGGTTGGCCGAACAAAAGAAGCCCCTTGAACTAAACAATGGTGATCTATCCACCATGTCAGAGAGTGTCGTACATTGGGATTTAAGGATATTAATTGTGATATCTTTGTATAATCCCTGCACCATTGATTCAGCATACAAAGCTGAAGAGGTCTCATGTGAAAACGAGCAAAAGGGATTGCGTCCGGTGCTGCAGTCATGAGACCTAAAACTTCCATGCACATAGCCACTGAAGGGAATGACTGAGACTGAAGGTGCCGGTAGGCTGCAACCAATTTAAAACGTCTCTTGTCTGTTAGAGACAGAGTCATGGACACTGAATCTATCTGGAAGCCTAAAAAGGTGACCCTTGTCTGAGGAATCAAGAAACCTTTTGGTAAATTGATCCTCCAACCATGTTTCCGAAGAAACAACACTAGTTGATTCGTGTGAGATTCTGCAGTACGTAAAGACTGAGCTAGTACCAAGATATCATCCAAATAAGGAAACACCGCAATACCCTGTTCTCTGATTACAGAGAGTAGGACACCCAGAACCTTTGAAAATATTCTTGGAGCGGTTGCTAGGCCAAATGGAAGAGCAACAAATTGGTAATGCTGGTCTAGAAAAGAGAATCTCAGAAACTGATAATGTTCTGGATGAATCGGAATATGAAGGTATGCATCCTGCAAGTCTATTGTGGACATATAATGTCCTCGCTGAACAAAAGGCAGAATAGTCCTTATAGTCACCATCTTGAAAGTTGGTACTCTTACATAACGATTCAAAATTTTCAGATCCAAAACTGGTCTGAATAAATTTTCCTTCTTTGGGACAATGAATAGATTTGAATAAAACCCCAAACCTTGTTCCAGAAGAGGAACTGGCATGATTACCCCTGAAGACTCCAGGGGGCCTAGTTATCAAGCCGTCAACCTCAAATACGCTGGAATTCCGCAGCGTATTTGTGGCGAGGCTGATTCGTCTTAGTTATCAAAGGTTCGAGACCGGCTAAAGTAGAATTTAGTGACGTAAGCTTCGATCCAACTGACTCAGTCCCACACAGATTGATTCTTACGTCACTCCAGATATTCCGCACACAAGTGCGGCACATTCTCACTACTTTTGCTAGTTATCAAATGACTAGCAGGTACGCTCTGCACTTTTACGGCCCATCGTACCTGGTTTTCAAACCGCCACCCCTGGAGGCGGCGGATCCCATAGGAATCAATGGGAGTCTGACCATAGCGAAAGTACAAGTTCGCTGCTGACAGACATCCCATTCATTCCTATGGGAGCTGTCTGCACCTAACACCCTAACATGTACCCCGAGTCTAAACACAGCTAATCTGACCCCCCCTACACCGCCACAACTAAATAAAGTTATTACCTCCTAAACCGCCGCTCCCGGAGCCCACCGCAAGCTACTCTATACATATTAACCCCTAAACCGCCGCTCCCGGAGCCCACCGCAACTATAATAAATGTATTAACCCCTAAATCACCGCTCCCTGAACCCGTCGCCACCTATAAGAAATTTATTAACCCCTAATCTGCCCCCCCTACACTGTCGCCACCTATAATAAATGTATTAACCCCTATCCTGCCCCCCACTACGCCGCCGCCACTGTAATAAAATTATTAACCCCTAAACCTAAGTCTAACACTAACCCTAACGCCCCCCTAACTTAAATATTAATTAAATAAATCTAAATAATATTTTTATTATTAACTAAATTAATCCTATTTAAAACTAAATACTTACCTTTAAAATAAACCCTAATATAGCTACAATGTAATTAATAATTATATTCTAGCTATTTTAGGATTTATTTTTATTTTACAGGCAACTTTCAATTTATTTTAACTAGGTACAATAGCTATTAAATAGTTATTAACTATTTAATAGCTTACCTAGCTAAAATAAACTGAAATTTACCTGTAAAATAAATCCTAACCTAAGTTACAATTACACCTAACACTACACTATACTTTAATAAATTATTCCTATTTAAAACTAAATACTTACCTGTAAAATAAACCCTAATATAGCTACAATATAAATAATAATTATATTGTAGCTATCTTAGGATTTATATTTATTTTACAGGTAACTTTGTATTTATTTTAGCTAGTTAGAATAGTTATTAAATAGTTATTAACTATTTAATAACTACCTAGCTAAAAGAAATACAAAATTACCTGTAAAATAAATCCTAACCTAAGTTACAATTAAACCTAATACTACACTATCATTAAATTAATTAAATAAACTACCTACAAATAACTACAATTAAATACAATTACATAAACTAACTAAAGTAAAAAAAATAAAAAAAGCTAAGTTACAAAAAATAAAAAAATAAGTTACAAACATTTTAAAAATATTACAACAATTTTAAGCTACTTACACGTAATCTAAGCCCCCTAATAAAATAACAAATCCCCCCAAAATAAAAAAATGCCCTACCCTATTCTAAATTAAATAAAGTTCAAAGCTCTTTTACCTTACCAGCCCTTAAAAGGGCCATTTGTGGGGGCATGCCCCAAAGAAAACAGCTCTTTTGCCTGTAAAAGAAAAATACACCCCCCCAACATTAAAACCCACCACCCACATACCCCTAATCTAACCCAAACCCCCCTTACAAAAACCTAACACTAATCCCCTGAAGATCATCCTACCTTGTCTTCACTCAGCCGAGCAGCGATGGAACCGAAGTGGACATCCGGAGCGGAAGAAGTTAATCCTCCAAGCGGCGCTGAAGAAATCTTCCATCCGATGAAGTCATCATCCAGGCGGCGCTGAAGAAGTCTTTGATCCGGCCGATGTCATCTTCCAAGAGGCGCTGAAGATGTCTTCTATCCGGGCGATGTCATCTTCCAAGCCGGGTCTTGAATCTTCCTCCCGCCGACGCGGAACCTCTTTCTTCACCGACGGACTACGACGAATGAAGGCTCCTTTAAGGGACATCATCCAAGATGGCGTCCCCTCAATTCCGATTGGCTGATGGGATTCTATCAGCCAATCGGAATTAAGGTAGGAAAAATCTGATTGGCTGATGGAATCAGCCAATCAGATTGAGCTCGCATTCTATTGGCTGTTCCGATCAGCCAATAGAATGCGAGCTCAATCTGATTGGCTGATTCCATCAGCCAATCAGATTTTTCCTACCTTAATTCCGATTGGCTGATAGAATCCTATCAGCCAATCGGAATTGAGGGGACGCCATCTTGGATGACGTCCCTTAAAGGAGCCTTCATTAGTCGTAGTCCGTCGGTGAAGAAGGAGGTTCCGCGTCGGCGGGAGGAAGATTCAACACCCGGCTTGGAAGATGACATCGCCCGGATAGAAGACATCTTCAGCGCCTCTTGGAAGATGACATCGGCCGGATCAAAGACTTCTTCAGCGCCGCCTGGATGATGACTTCATCGGATGGAAGATTTCTTCAGCGCTGCTTGGAGGATTAACTTCTTCCACTCCGGATGTCCACTTCGGTTCCATCGCTGCTCGGCTGAGTGAAGACAAGGTAGGATGATCTTCAGGGGATTAGTGTTAGGTTTTTGTAAGGGGGGTTTGGGTTAGATTAGGGGTATGTGGGTGGTGGGTTTTAATGTTGGGGAGGGGGGTTGTATTTTTCTTTTACAGGCAAAAGAGCTGTTTTCTTTGGGGCATGCCCCCACAAATGGCCCTTTTAAGGGCTGGTAAGGTAAAAGAGCTTTGAACTTTATTTAATTTAGAATAGGGTAGGGCATTTTTTTATTTTGGGGGGGTTTGTTATTTTATTAGGGGGCTTAGATTAGGTGTAAGTAGCTTAAAATTGTTGTAATATTTTTAAAATGTTTGTAACTTATTTTTTTATTTTTTGTAACTTAGCTTTTTTTATTTTTTGTACTTTAGTTAGTTTATGTAATTGTATTTAATTGTAGTTATTTGTAGGTAGTTTATTTAATTAATTTAATGATAGTGTAGTATTAGGTTTAATTGTAACTTAGGTTAGGATTTATTTTACAGGTAATTTTGTATTTCTTTTAGCTAGGTAGTTAATAACTATTTATTAACTATTCTAAGTAGCTAAAATAAATACAAAGTTACCTGTAAAATAAATATAAATCCTAAGATAGCTACAATATAATTATTATTTATATTGTAGCTATATTAGGGTTTATTTTATAGGTATTTAGTTTTAAATAGGAATAATTTATTAAAGTATAGTGTAGTGTTAGGTGTAATTGTAACTTAGGTTAGGATTTATTTTACAGGTAAATTTCAGTTTATTTTAGCTAGGTAAGCTATTAAATAGTTAATAACTATTTAATAGCTATTGTACCTAGTTAAAATAAATTGAAAGTTGCCTGTAAAATAAAAATAAATCCTAAAATAGCTAGAATATAATTATTAATTACATTGTAGCTATATTAGGGTTTATTTTAAAGGTAAGTATTTAGTTTTAAATAGGATTAATTTAGTTAATAATAAAAATATTATTTAGATTTATTTAATTAATTTTTAAGTTAGGGGGGCGTTAGGGTTAGTGTTAGACTTAGGTTTAGGGGTTAATAATTTTATTACAGTGGCGGCGGTGTAGTGGAGGGCAGGATAGGGGTTAATAAATTTATTATAGGTGACGACGGTGTAGGGGGGCAGGATAGGGGTTAATAGGTTTAATATAGGTTGCGGCGGGTTCAGGGAGCGACGGTTTAGGGGTTAAACTATTTATTTAGTTTCAGCGAGGTGCGGGATCAGCAGGATAGGGGTTAATAATTTTATTATAGAGGGCGACGGTATGGGGGGGCAGGATAGGGGTTACTAGGTATACTGTAGGTGGCAGCGGTGTCCGGGAGCGGCGGTTTAGGGGTTAATACATTTATAAGACTTGCGGCGGGGTCTAGGAGCGGCGGTTTAGGGGTTAATACATTTATAAGAGTTGCGGCAGGGTCTAGGAGCGGCGGTTTAGGGGTTAGTAACTTTATTGAGTTGCGGGGGGCTCCGGGGGCGCCGGTATAGGGATAGAACAGTGTAGTTTAGTGTGGGTGCTTAGTGACAGGCTAGCAATAAAGCTGGGAAAAAGCCGAAGGGCAGCGAGATCGGATGAGTGATAACTCTCACAGTCCGCTGCTCATCGCCCCGCGGCTTTTTGATAGCTTTATTTGATAACTTAGGGGAACGTATTCAAGGTCCGCGGCGGCGAAGGTAGGCGAGCTTAGGCGGGCGTATTGGGCCGGCGAAGCCAGAAAAGTAGACGGCTTGATAACTACCCCCCCAGGTCTGAAACACACTTCAGGAAAGCCTGAGCTTTTACTGGATTTACTGGGATACGTGAGAGAAAAAATCTTCTCACAGGAGGTCTTACTCTGAATCCTATTCGATACCCTTGAGAGACAATGCTCTGAATCCATTGATTTTGAACAGATTTTATCCAAATATCCTTGAAAAACCTTAATCTGCCCCCTACCAGCTGAGCTGGAATGAGGGCCGCACCTTCATGCGGACTTAGGGGCTGACTTTGGTTTCCTAAAAGGCTTGGATTTTTTCCAATTTGAGGAAGGCTTCCAATTGGAGGCAGTTTCCTTGGGGGGAGGATAGAGTTTTTGTTCCTTTATTCTGACGAAAGGAACTAAAACGGTTAGAAGCCTTAGATTTACCCTTAGGTTTTTTATCCTGAGGCAGAAAAAAACTCCCTTTCCGCCAGTAACAGTTGAAATAATAGAATCCAACTGAGAACCAAATAAATTATTACCTTGGAAAGAAAGAGATAGTAATCTAGATTTAGATGTCATATCAGCATTCCAAGATTTAAGCCACAAAGCCCTTCTAGCTAATATAGCTAAAGACATGGATCTAACATCACAAATAAAATAATTAGCATGTTGCAGTAAGCGAATAATGCTAGATATGTCAGAATCCAATTCTTGTTGCGCTAAATTCTCCAACCAGAAAGTTGATGCAGCCGCAACATCAGCCAAAGAAATTGCAGGTCTGAGAAGATGACCTGAATATAAATAGGCCTTCCTTAGATAAGATTCAAGCTTCCTATCTAAAGGATCCTTAAAGGAAGTACTATCTTCCATAGGAAAAGTGGTACGTTTAGCAAGAGTAGAAATAGCCCCATCAACTTTGGGGATCTTTTCCCAAAACTCTATAGATTTTGCTGGCAAAGGATACAATTTTTTTTAACCTTGAAGAAGGAATAAAAGAAGTACCTGGCTTATTCCATTCCTTAGAAATCATATCAGAAATAGCCTCAGGAATAGGAAAAAACCCCTGGAGAAACCACAGGAGGTTTAAAAACAGCATTTAAACGTTTATTAGACTGAACGTCAAGAGGACTGGTTACCTCAATATCCAAAGTAATTAACATTTCTTTTAATAAAGAACGCATATACTCAATTTTAAATAAATAAGTAGATTTGTCAGTGTCAATGTCTGAGGAGGATCTTCTGAATCAGATAGATCCTCATCAGAAGAGGATAAATTATCATATTGTTGGTCATTTGAAATTTCATCAACTAAATGAGAAGTTTTAAAAGACCTATTACATTTATTTGAAGGTGGAAATGCAGACAAAGCCTTCAGAATTGAATCAGAAACAAATTCTTTAAAATTTACAGGTATATTAGGCACATTAGAAGTTGAAGGAACTGCAACTGGCAATGTACTATTACTGATGGACACATTATCTGCAAGTAAAAGTTTATCAAAACAACTATTACAAATGACATTCGGCGATATAATTTCTACAATTTTACAACAAATGCACTTAGCTTTGGTAGAACCGATGTCAGGCAGCAATGTTCCAGCAAAAGCTTCTGAGGCAGGATCAAAGTGAGACATCTTGCAAAATGTAAGAGAAAAAACAACATATAAAGCAAAATTATCTATTTCCTTATATGACAGTTTCAGGAATGGGAAAAAATGCAAATAGCATAGCCCTCTGATAGAGAAAAAATCAAGAGGCAAACATCAATGGGGTATTGAAATAATGAAAAAGTTTGGCGCCAAGTATGACGCACAAAGTAACTAAACTTTTTTGGCGCCAAAAAATAACCGGAAATGACACACTCGCGTCACTAATGACGCAACGTGTGAAAGGTCTCGGCGTCAAGTATGACGCCGGAAATGACGAACTTGCGCCATAGACGTACTTTTTCGTGTCAAAAAAATTTTCGCACAAAAAATTACGCAATAAAGTTTAGCATTTGTCGCACCCGCGGGCCTAATACTGCCCGCAATTTGTAAGAAGTAGTCAATTGAAAAAAAGACTAAACCCCAGGTAAGAAATACATTTCATTTTTAAAAGATGTTTATATTCCCCAAATATGAAACTGACAGTCTGCAGAAGGAAATACATGTACCTGACTCATGGCAAATATAAGTACAATACATATATTTAGAACTTTATATAAATGCATAAAGTGCCAAACCATAGCTGAGGTGTCTTAAGTAATAAAAAACATACTTACCAAAAGACACCCATCCACATATAGCAGATAGCCAAAAAAGTACTAAAACAGTTATTAGTAGAGGTAATGGTAAATTGAGAGTATATCGTCGATCTGAAAAGGGAGGTAGGAGATGAATCTCTACGACCGATAACAGAGAACTTATGAAAAAGACCCCCGTTAGGGAAATCATCGTATTCAATAAGTGATACTCCCTTCACATCCCTCTGACATTCGCTGTACTCTGAGAGGAATCGGGCTTCAACAATGCTGAAAAGCGCATATCAACGTAGAAATCTTAGCACAAACTTACTTCACCACCTCCATAGGAGGCAAAGTTTGTAAAACTGAATTGTGGGTGTGGCGAGGGGTGTATTTATAGGCATTTTGAGGTTTGGGAAACTTTGCCCCTCCTGGTAGGATTGTATATCCCATATGTCACTAGCTCATGGACTCTTGCCAATTACATGAAAGAAATTATATTATGTTAGGGGGGTGTTAGGGGTTAATAACTTTATTATAGTAGCGGCGACCGGGCGGGAAATAAGGGGTTACTTATTGTAGGTAGGTGGCGGCGATGTTAGTGAGGGCAGATTAGGGGTTAATACTATTTATTCTAGTATTTGCGAGGCGGGAGTGCGGCGGTTTAGGGGTTAATACATTTATTATAGTGGCGGCGAGGTCTGGTCGGGAGATTAGGGGTTAATAAGTGTAGTTAGGTAGCGGCGACGTTGGGGGCAGATTAGGGGTTAATAAATATAATATAGGGGTCGGCGATGTTAGGGGCAGCAGATTAGGGGTTCATAAGTATAATGTAGGTTGCGGCGGTGTACGGAGCGGCAGATTAGGGGTTAATAGTATAATGCAGGTGTCAGCGATAGCGAGGGCGGCATATTAGAGGTTAATAAGTGTAAGGTTAGGGGTGTTTAGACTCGGGGTACATGTTAGGGTGTTAGGTGCAGACTTAGAAAGTGCTTCCCCATAGGAAACAATGGGGCTGCTTAGGAGCTGAACGCTGCTTTTTTGCAGGTGTTAGTTTTTTTTTAAGCCAAAA
Organism: Bombina bombina; assembly: GCF_027579735.1. Taxonomy (NCBI): domain Eukaryota; kingdom Metazoa; phylum Chordata; class Amphibia; order Anura; family Bombinatoridae; genus Bombina; species Bombina bombina. The sequence continues at coordinate 278,152,793 of NC_069506.1, read as the reverse complement.
CTGCCCCATTGTTTCCTATGGGGATATCGTGCATGAGCACGTTTTGCCTGCTTACCGCTACCGTAAGCAACGCTGGTATTGAGGGTTGAAGTGGAGCCAAGTTAGGCTCCACGCACGCTTTTTTGAGCCTAACGCAGCCCCTTAGAAAACTCTAAATACCAGCGTTGTTGGAAGGGTGCGTTGGCAAAAAAAGCAGCGTTAGCTACGCGGCTTTTTACCGACAAAACTTTAAATCTAGCCGTATATTAATAATATATATAATAACTATATTAACCCTAATATAATTAATATATTTAATATAGGTGGCGGCGGTGTAGGGGGATTAGATTAGGGGTTAATATATTTAATATAGGTGGCGGCGGTGTAGGGGGGTCAGATTACAGGTAAAAGAGCTGATTACTTTGGGGCAATGCCCCGAAAAAGGTAACAGAGCTGATTACTTTGGGGCAATGCCCCAATTTTGTAATTTAGTTTAGGGTAGGGACATTTTAGTATTTTAGGGGGCAATACATTTATTTTAGGTGGCGGCGGTGTAGGGGGATTAGATTAGGGGTTAATCATTTTAATATAGGTGGCGGCGGGGTAGGGGGCTTAGATTAGGGGGTAATGTAGTTAAAATAGGTGGCGGAGGGGTAGGGGGCTCACATTAGGGGTTAATATAGTTAAAATAAGTGGCGGCGGTGTAGGGGGATCATATTAGGGGGTAATATAGTTAATGTAGGTGGCGGCGGGGTAGGGGGCTCACATTAGGGGGTAATATAGTTAAAATAGGTGGCGGCGGTGTAGGGGGATCATATTAGTGGGTAATATAGTTAATGTAGGTGGCAGCGGGGTAGGGGGCTCACATTAGGGGGTAATATAGTTAATGTAGCTGGCTGAGGGGTCCGGGAGCGGCGGTTTAGGGGTTAATATATTTATTGTTAGGAGTGAGAGGGGGGATTGCGGATAGAGGGGTATACGTGTCGGGCTATGTTTGGGAGGCGTGTTAGACAGCAACGGCAGATTGTATACTTTAGTAAGTATTTTTATGCGGCGGCAGTTTGTAAAGTGCCGTAAGTCGCTGGCGACTCCAGAAATTTGTACTTGCAGATTTCTGGACATCGCTAGTTTGTCAGACTTACGGCACTTTAGCAATTGCCGGCGCCGTATATGAGATAGCTCGCTGTGCGAGCTGAAACTACGGACGCCGCAGGTTTCCACGTTTGCGCCGAAACCTGCGCCGTATATCGGATCACGCCCATGATTAAGATGTGTGTAACTGTGTGATTGAGTTGTGTTTAACTGTCTGGTTGAGTTGTGTGTAACTGTCTAAAGTAATTTGTGTATAACTGTGTGATTGAGATGTGTGTAACTGAATGAGTTGTGAGTAACTGTGTGATCGAGTTGTGTTTAATTGTGTGATTAAGTTGTGTGTAACCGTGTGATTGAGTTGTGTGTAACTGAATGAGTTGTGTGTAACTGATTGAGTTGTGTGTAACTGTGCAATTGAGTTGTGTATAACTGTCTGAGTTGTGTGTAACCAAATTAATTGTGTGTAATTGTGTGATTGAGTTGTGAGTAATTGAATAAGTTGTGAGTAATTGAATAAGTTGTGTGTAACTGAATGAGTTGTGTGTAACTGAATGAGTTGTGTGTAACTGTGTAATTGAGTTGTGTGTACCTGAATGAGTTGCGTGTAAGTCTGATTAAATTGTGTGCAACTGTCTGATTGAGTTGTGTGTAACTGAATGAGTTGTGTGTAACTGATTGAGTTGTGTGTAACTGTGCGATTGAGTTGTGTGTACCTGAATGAGTTGTAACTGTGTGATTGAGTTGTGTGTACCTGAATGAGTTGTAACTGTCTGATTGAGTTGTGAGTAATTGAATAAGTTGTGTGTAACTGTGTGATTGAGCTGTGTGTAACTGAATGAACTGCAAGTAACTGTGTGATTGAGTTGTGTGTAACTGATTGTGTGTAACTGATTGAGTTGTGTGTAACTGTGCGATTGAGTTCTCTGTACCTGAATGAGTTGCATGTAACTGTCTGATTGAGTTGTGTGTAACTGTCTGATTAAGTTGTGTGTAACTGTGTGATTGAGTTGTGTGTAACGGTGTGATTGAGTTGTGTTTAACTGATTGAGTTGTGTATAACTGTGTGATTGAGTTGTGTTTAACTGATTGAGTTGTGTGTAACTGTGCGATTGAGTTGTGTGTACCTGAATGAGTTGTGTATAACTGTCTGATTACGTTGTCTGTACCTGAATGAGTTGTGTGTAACTGTCTGATTAAGTTGTGTGCAACTGTCTGATTGAGTTGTGTGTAACTGTGCGATTGAGTTGTGTGCACCTGAATAAGTTGTGAATAACTGTCTGATTACATTGTGTGTAACTGAATGAGTTGTGTGTAACTGTGTGATTGAGCTGTGTGTAACTGAATGAGCTGTGAGTAACTGTGTTATTGAGTTGTAACTGATTGTGTGTAACTGATTGAGTTGTGTGTAAATGATCGAGTTGTGTGTAACTATGCGATTGAGTTGTGTGTAACTGAATGAGTTGTGTGTAACTGATTGAGTTGTGAGTAACTGTGTGAATGAGTTGTGTGTAACTGAATAAGCTGTGAGTAACTGTGTTATTGAGTTGTAACTGATTGTGTGTAACTGATTGAGTTGTGTGTAAATGATTGAGTTGTGTGTAACTATGCGATTGAGTTGTGTGTAACTGAATGAGTTGTGTGTAACTGTCTGAGTTGTGTGTAACTGATTGAGTTGTGAGTAACTGTGTGAATAAGTTGTGTGTACCTGAATGAGTTGTGTGTAACTGTCTGGTTGAGTTGTGTGTAACTGTCTGATTAAGTTGTGTGTAACTGATTAAGTTGTGTGTAACTGATTGAGTTATGTGTACCTGAATGAGTTGTGTATAACTGTCTGATTGAGTTGTGTGTAACTGAATGAGTTGTATGTAACTGTCTGATTGAGTTGTGAGTAACTGAATAAGTTGTGTGTAACTGTGTGATTAAGTTGTGTGTAACTAAATGAGTTATGTGTAACTGTGTGATTGAGCTGTGTGTAACTGAATGAGCTGTGAGTAACTGTGTGATTGAGTTGTAACTGATTGTGTGTAACTGATTGAGTTGTGTGTACCTGAATGAGTTGTGTGTAACTGTGTGATTAAGTTGTGTGTAACTGTCTGATTAAGTTGTGTGCAACTGTCTGATTGAGTTGTGTGTAACTGTGCAATTGAGTTGTGTGTACCTGAATGAGTTGTAACTGTGTGATTGAGTTGTGTGTACCTGAATGAGTTGTAACTGTCTGATTGAGTTGTGAGTAATTGAATAAGTTGTGTGTAACTGTGTGATTGAGCTGTGTGTAACTGAATGAACTGCAAGTAACTGTGTGATTGAGTTGTGTGTAACTGATTGTGTGTAACTGATTGAGTTGTGTGTAACTGTGCGATTGAGTTCTCTGTACCTGAATGAGTTGCATGTAACTGTCTGATTGAGTTGTGTGTAACTGTCTGATTAAGTTGTGTGCAACTGTCTGATTGAGTTGTGTGTAACTGTGCAATTGAGTTGTGTGTACCTGAATGAGTTGTGTGTAACTGTGTGATTGAGTTGTGTGTAATTGAATGAGCTGTGAGTAACTGTGTGATTGAGTTGTGTGTAACTGATTGAGTTGTGTGTAACTGTGTGATTGAGTTTTGTGTAACTGATTGAGTTGTGTGTAAATGATTGAGTTGTGTGTAACTGTGCGATTGTGTTGTGTGTAACTGTGCGATTGAGTTGTGTGTAACTGAATGAGTTGTGTGTAACTGTATGATTGAGTTGTGTGTAACTGATTGAGTTGTGAGTAACTGTGTGAATGAGTTGTGTGTAACTGATTGAGTTGTGTGTAACTGATGTGATTGAGTTGTGTGTAACTGATTGAGTTGTGTGTAACTGTGCGATTGTGTTGTGTGTAACTATGCGATTGAGTTGTGTGTAACTGAATGAGTTGTATGTAACTGTCTGATTGAGTTGTGAGTAACTGTGTGAATGAGTTGTGTGTACCTGAATGAGTTGTGTGTAACTGAATGAGTTGTATGTAATTGTCTGATTGAGTTGTGAGTAACTGAATAAGTTGTGTGTAACTGTGTGATTGAGTTGTGTGTAACTAAATGAATTGTGTGTAACTGTGTGATTGAGCTGTGTGTAACTGAATGAGCTGTGAGTAACTGTGTTATTGAGTTGTAACTGATTGTGTGTAACTGATTGAGTTGTGTGTAACTGTGCGATTGAGTTGTGTGTACCTGAATGAGTTGCGTGTAATTGTCTGATTGAGTTGTGTGTAACTGTCTGATTGAGTTGTGTGTAACTGTCTGATTGAGTTGTGTGTAATTGTCTGATTGAGTTGCGTGTAATTGTCTGATTGAGTTGTGTGCAACTGTCTGATTGAGTTGTGTGCAACTGTCTGATTGAGTTGTGTGTAACTGGTTGAGTTGTGTGTAAGTGTGCAATTGAGTTGTGTGTACCTGAATGAGTTGTGTATAACTGTCTGATTACGCTGTGTGTAACTAAATGAGTTGTGTGTAACTGTGTGATTGAGTTGTGTGTAACTGAATGAGTTGTGTGTAACTGTGTGATTGAGTTGTGTGTAATTGAATGAGCTGTGAGTAACTGTGTGATTGAGTTGTTTGTAACTGATTGAGTTGTGCGTAACTGATTGAGTTGTGTGTAAATGATTGAGTTGTGTGTAACTGTGCGATTGTGTTGTGTGTAACTATGCGATTGAGTTGTGTGTATCTGAATGAGTTGTGTGTAAATTTCTGATTGAGTTGTGTGTAACTGATTGAGTTGTGTGTAACTGTACAATTGAGTTGTGTGTAACTGTCTGTTTAAGTTGTGTGTACCTGAATGAGTTGTGTGTAACTGAATGAGTTGTGTGTAACTGTGTGATTGAGTTGTGTGTAACTGATTGAGTTGTGTGTAACTCTGCGATTTAGTTGTGTGTAACTATGCAATTGAGTTGTGTGTACCTGAATGAGTTGTGTATAACTGTCTGATTACGCTGTGTGTAACTAAATGAGTTGTGTGTAACTGTGTGATTGAGTTGTGTGTAACTGAATGAGTTGTGTGTAACTGTGTGATTGAGTTGTGTGTAATTGAATGAGCTGTGAGTAACTGTGTGATTGAGTTGTGTGTAACTGATTGAGTTGTGCGTAACTGATTGAGTTGTGTGTAAATGATTGAGTTGTGTGTAACTGTGCGATTGTGTTGTGTGTAACTATGCGATTGAGTTGTGTGTACCTGAATGAGTTGTGTGTAAATGTCTGATTGAGTTGTGTGTAACTGTACAATTGAGTTGTGTGTAACTGTCTGATTAAGTTGTGTGTAACTGAATGAGTTGTGTGTAACTGAATGAGTTGTGTGTAACTATGCGATTGAGTTGTGTGTATCTGAATGAGTTGTGTGTAACTGTCTGATTAAGTTGTGTGTAACTGTCTAATTAAGTTGTGTGCAACTGTCTGATTGAGTTGTGTGTAACTGTGTGATTAAGTTGTGTGTAACTGTCTGATTGAGTTGTGTGTACCTGATTGAGTGATTTTGTTGTGTGTAAATGTCTGAGTTGTGTGTATGTGTCTGAATTGTGTGTAACTGTGATTGAGTTATGTGTAACATTGTGATTAAGTTGTGTGTAACTGTGTGATTGAGTTGTGTGTAACGGTGTGATTGAGTTATGTGTCACTGTCTGATTGAGTTGTGTCTAACTGATTGAATTGTGTGTAACTGTCTGATTGAGCTGTGTGTAACTGTCTGATTGAGCTGTGTGTAACTGAATAAGTTGTGAGTAACTGTGTGATTGAGTTGTGTGTAACTGAATGAGTTGTGTGTAACTGAAAGAGTTGTGTGTAACTGAAAGAGTTGTGTGTAACTGAAAGAGTTGTGTGTAACTGTGCAATTGAGTTGTGTGTAAATGATTGAGTTGTGTGTAACTATGCAATTGAGTTGTGTGTACCTGATTGAGTTGTGTGTAACTGACTGATTGAGTTGTGTGTAACTGATTGAGTTCTGTGTAACTGTGTGATTGAGTTGTGTGTAACTGAATGAGTTGTGTGTAACTGAATGAGCTGTGAGTAACTGTGTCATTGAGTTGTGTGTAAATGATTGAGTTGTGTGTAACTGTGCAATTGTGTTGTGTGTAACTATGCAATTGAGTTGCATGTACCTGAATAAGCTGTGTGTAACTGTCTGAGTCGTGTGTAACTGTGGGATTGAGTTGTGTGTAACTGATTGAGTTGTGTGTAACTGATTGAGTTGTGTGTAACTGTGCGATTGAGTTGTGTGTAACTGATTGAGTTGTGTGTAACTGTCTGATTAAGTTGTGTGTACCTGAATGAGTTGTGTGCAACTGTGTGATTGAGTTGTGTGTAACTGAATGAGTTGTGAGTAACTGTGTGATTGAGTTGTGTGTAATTGTGCGATTGAGTTGCGTGTAAATGATTGAGTTGTGTGTAACTGTGCGATTGAGTTGTGTGTACCTGAATGAGTTGTGTTTAACTGTCTGATTGAGATGTGTGTACCTGTGTGATTAAGTTGTGTATAACTGTGTGATTAAGTTGTGTGTAACTGTCTGATTGAGTTGTGTATAACTGTCTGATTGAGTGTAACTGTCTGATTGAGTTGTGTGTAACTGAATGAGTTGTGTGTAACTGTGTGATTGAGTTGTGTGTAACTGAATGATTTGTGTGTAACTGATTGAGTTGAGTGTACCTGATTGAGTTGTGTGTACCTGTCTGATTGAGTTGTGTGTAACTGTCTAATTGAGTTGTGTGTAACTGTATGATTGAGTTGTGTGCAACTGAATGAGTTGTGTGTAACTGAATGAGTTGTGTGTAACTGTGTGATTGAGTTGTGTGTAACTGTCTGATTGAGTTGTGTGTAACTGTCTAATTGAGTTGTGTGTAACTGAATGAGTTGTGTGTAACTGTGTGATTGAGTTGTGTGTAACTGTCTGATTGAATTGTGTGTAACTGTCTGATTGAATTGTGTGTAACTGTCTGATTGAATTGTGTGTAACTGTCTGATTGAGTTGTGTGTAGGACACAGAGGAGGATAAGGGACTTAAATGTAATTTCCTATGTGACCAAACATCTGGCAGAGAGTTATTAGATAGATCCAGACCACAGATACACAAATCACACTGTCATTTGTCTCTTGATTTTTTTTTATCAGAAATATAAAACAATCAATAAAATTAACAGTGTCAACAAAACAGGCCAAGCCATGACAGGTGGATGGCACATGTGCTTATAGTCACTGCCCCCGCACAGGCTTTGGGTACGCCCAGCAGGATCACAAGGACGGGCATGTTGGCTGAGCAGGCAGTGTGCTGTCACATCCGACTGTCTAGGATTCATATAGGACAATACGAAAGTTGCATCAGAGATAATTATGTTAACTGTTTACTCCTATTAACCATTTGAATCACAAAGAAAGGGCACATTACTACCCTTCTGCCACTTGGAATACGCACACCCTTACACAGAACGGCATTAAGTGTGAGGCCACAGTAACGCTGTTTTTGGCAATGAACAGAGCAGCAGAAACATCCTGTGTCCAGGACAAAAAGTCAGACACAATTTGTTTGTGTCATTTTAGCAAAATGAGGCGACTGTAACACATTTTCCTCTCAGGTTATTTAAAGGTAACAGGTCACAGGACAAATGGACGGACTTCAAAGTTCCCATATTTCATCTTCATTAAATACCATAGCCAGAGATTTCAACTGTTCTCACTGCGACCATATGTGACAGCAGAACAATATAGTGTCAGGTGGAAGTTCAGAAAACGTAGATCTTATCTCTTTCTACATAATCAAGGTCATCATCAAGAAACAGTAACACCTGGAGAAGAGAAAATATTTGTGAGAAATAATTGTCACTCTAGGATGAGAGACTGACCTATGTCAAACAGTTCTGTCCTTGTTACTGTGACACCCTAGGTTGAGGGACTGACCCATGTCACATAGTTCTGTCCCTGTACTGTGATACCCTAGGGTGAGAGATTGACCCATGTCAAATAGTTCCCTCCTGTCCTTGTTACTGTGACACCCTAGGGTAACAGACTGACCCATGTCACATAGTTACTTTCCTGTCCTTGTTACTGTGACACCCTAGGGTGAGAGACTGACCCATATCATATAGTTCCCTCCCATCCTCATTATTTTGACACCACAGGGAGAGAGACTGACCCCATGTCATATAGTTCCCTCCCATACTTGTTATTGTGACACCATAGGGTGAGCTATTGACCCCATGTCATATAGTTCCATCCCATCCTCGTTAATGTGACACCATAGGGTGAGAGACTGACCCATATCACATAGTTGTCTGCTGTCCTTGTTGCTCTGCGACCATAGGGTGAGCTACTGATTTATGTCATAGTTCTTTCCTGTCCCCATTACTGTGACACCAGAGGGTGAGAGACTGACCCATGTCACATAGTTCTCTCCTGTCCTCGTTACTGTGACACCATAGGGTGAGCTACTGACCCCATGTCATATAGTTCTCTTCTGTCCTCAATGTGACACAAAAGAGTGAGCTACTGACCTTATGTCATATACTACCTCCCATCCTCATTAATGTGATACCATCCTTCGGCATCTGCAACACAGCTCTTGCGTTGTTCTCTTCCTATCTATCTAACTGTACCTTTAGAGTAGCCTTCTCTGGAGCATCATCTGCCCCATTACCACTTTCTGTTGGGGTACCTCAAGGCTCTGTCCTCGGTCCCCTTCTCTTTTCAATCTACACATCATCATTAGGTTCCTTAATAAAGTCCCACAGGTTTCAATACCATTTGTATGCCGATGACACCCAAATCTACCTCTCTACACAAGACCTACACCCTTCCTCACTAACCCATGTCACTAACTGTCTTTCTCATATCTCATCTTGGATGTCCTCTCACTATCTTAAGCTCAATCTCTATAAAAACTGAACTCCTTATTTTTCCCCCTTCTTAAAAAAAATCTCTACCCCCCAATTTTCTATAACTGTTGATAATTCCATCATTACCCCTACCCCGCATGCCCGATGTCTTGGGGTCACACTTGACTCAGACCTTTCTTTCACTCCTCACATTCAGTCCTTGGCTAAAGCCTGCCGCTTCCACCTTAAAAACATCTCTAAAATTAGATATTTCCTTACACAAGACAACTAAGATTTGAATCCACTCTCTCATCCTTTCCAGCCTCGACTATTGCAACTCTGTCCTATCTGGTCTACCTAGCTGCCACCTAGCTCCTTCACAATCCATAATGAATGCCTCTGCCAGGCTCATCTTCCTTACACGTCACTCTTCATCTGCTGCACCTCTCTGCCAATCCCTTCACTGGCTTCCTCTTGCCTCCAGGATTAAACACAAAATCCTCACTCTGACATACTAAGCCCTCAACTGCACAGCTCCCCCCTACATTTCATACCTTGTCTCCAGATACTCTCCCTCCTGCCCCCTTCGCTCTGCTCATGATCTCCTCCTCTCTTGTTACTTCCTCACATTCCGTTTACAGGACTTACCCAGACTGGCTCCGATCTTGTGTAACTCCCTGCCTCGCTCCACAAGACTCTCCCCTAGTTTTAACAGCTTCAAGCGCACCCTAAAGACTCTACTATTCAGGGATGCATACAACCTACACTAACCTTTTCTTACTCCATTGCTTTCCCCTTGAACCCCTTAGAGTGTAAGTCTATGAGCCCAGCTGTTTGTAGATCGCCTTCATAAGAGCCGACTACAACAGTGTAACTCTCGGCAGGGCCCTCTACCTATTTGATCCCTATAAATGTTATCTTATATACCGCCTATGTTTATAGCGCTGCAGAATCGGTTGGCGCTCTACAAATACCTGATAAAAAAAAAATAATACCATAGGGTGAGCTACTGACCCTATGTCATATAGTTTCCTCCTATCCTCGTAAATGTGACATCATAGGGTGAGCTACTGACCCCATGTCATATAGTTCCCTCCCATCCTTGTTAATGTTACACCATAGGGTGAGCAACTGACCCCATGTCATATAGTTTCCTCCCTTCCTCATTAATGTGACACCATAGGGTGAGCTACTGACCCCATGTCATATAGTTCCCGCCCATCCTCGTAATTGTGACACCCTAGGGTGAGCTACTAACCTCATGTCATATGGTGTCCTCCTGTCTTTGTTACTGTAGCACCCTAGGGTGAGCTACTGACCTAATGTCCCAGAGTTACCTTCTAATTGTATAACCTTTCCAGGGAGGGAAAGGTTACATGTCCCATAGCAAACTCCTGTCTATGTCATTATGTCATTATCTGCAGAAGAGAGACAGACTGCATTTCCGACAGTTACCTTTTGTCCATCTGCAAGGGAGGGACAGACCCCATGACCCATAATGTCTGTGTTACCCTGCAGATTCACAAGCTTCATGTTCTATAGCCACTCAGTGTAAGTCTCTATCACTGAGGTTACTCACCAAGAAGGAGCCAAACATTGCGATGGAGGACAGGAAATGCCAAATATCATGATCATCAAAGAATTCAAACAGAATACAGTCTCTGTTGTGTTCACGAGATTCAGCCGGAGTTTTCTTAGAAAGGAATAAAGAAAGAATTAAGTTACACAATAGAACAGAAAGAATATGTTACACCTAGAATATCTCAGGGAAGGAATGACTTAAGAAATGTCACATTAGAAAGTATGGAGGAAAGCGCATGAAATTTAAATGTATGACAACAAATGCAAGAAGCATGACAGGTAAAATGGGGGAGCTGGAGCTCTTATTGCAATATAGGTACGTTAAAATGTGTAGAGGGTAGCATGATTAACAGTGACAGGGAGAAAGCTGAGGTAAACCAATTATTTTCTTCAGTATACACACAAGAGGAACCAATGGAGGATACTTTGGAACAAACTTGAACATGCCAGCCCATACAATTAACTGGGTTATGTCTAGAGGATATCAGGAAAAAAATGGATAATATTAAGGTAAATAAAACTCCAGGCCCAGATGGAATAGACTCAAGGGTTTTAGGGGAATTTAGCACTGTTATAGACAAACCTCTACTCTTAATTTTTCAAGACTCATTAGACTCAGGCATAGCACCCCAAGATTAGTGTAAAGCTGATGTGGTGTCACTCTTCAAAAAGGGAAGCAGGGCTGATCCAGGAAGCTACAGACCAGTTAGTCTGACATCAACAGTGGGGAAGATACTTGAAGGATTATAAGGGATTATATTGATGAGTATATTAGTGTAAACAAGATTATGAGTTCAAATCAGCATGGTTTTATGAGAAATAGGTCATGTCAAACTAATCTAATTTCTACGAGGAAGTAAGTAAATATATAGATAAAGGGGAATCAGTTGATGTTATATAGTTAGATTTTGCAAAGGCGTTTGATACAGTGCCACATGAGTTTAAGGCACAAAATTAAGGGACTGGGAATAGCTGAAAATGTTAGCTCATGGATAAATAACTGGATAAAAGATAGGGAGCAACGAGTAGTAGTAAATGGATCATACTCAGACTGGACAAAGGTAATCAGTGGAGTCCACCAGGGATCAGTACTGGACGCTGTTCTTTTTTTTATTTTTATTAATTAATCTTTTATTGAGGTTTTGAGAAATTATAACATACAAAATATGTCCAAGTTCAATTACAGCACAACAGTATAATGTATACAGATAAGATGAAAGGCTTTTGTGTGAACAGTAACAATGGAGTGCCTAGTTTGAAGCTATACACGTCATTTCTGTACCTATGGAATGTAATACATATAAGTAATTGTAATTATTATAGGATAGGGCATAATCTAGGGCAGAGCTTTCCAAACTTTTCATGTTAGTGACACACTTTTTAGACCTACATCATTTCGCGACACAGTAGTTCAGTTGTACAAGCAAACAGGAGGTTAAACTAACTTGTTTTAAGAGATACGGACACATACATAAATTGTATAATAACAAAATGTATTTACAAGTAACAGTAAGTATGTGCAAGAATGGAAAAAAAGTTTAATACCACCAATAGCTACTTACTATTTTAATTGGATGTATGAGGTTGATGGGATGAACAGTTTCTGAATATTTGGTGGAATATTAGATTAAGACACTCGCATTTCATCATCAAGCATTTTTAAGCTTCCACTTCCTATCCATATAGAGCAGGAGCAGCAATGCACTACTGGGAGCTAGCTGCAAAGAAAAAACACTGACTTCTGACTTCAGCTCAGCATTTAAGCTGCCGCCCTAGTCCGACTGATTACTGCCCGCGTTGCAAACACACTGCTATCTCACTCACTGACTACACGTGCAGTCACAAACCAATTGAGGAGACAACACGTGCAGTTAGGAGCCAATGTGCAGCCAAAGGGAATAGTTTCAGTTCCCGGTGAGCTGCGCCAATAGGTTAAGATGATCTGTGACCCACTAGGTATCAATTAAATGTCTACCATGTGATATGCGTAGCCGGCAGGAGGAAAGTCTGAAACCAAAAAAAATGTTGATTTTTTTTTAAAATTCAAACAAATTTGTGCTGAAGCAGGGACACACCTACACACTGCCAGCGACAAACTAGTGTGTCACGGCACACAGTTTGGAAAGCACTGATCTAGGGTATGAGAAATGCCCCCAGCGGAGACTACAGATCTGTATACTGCATTCAAATCATTTATATAATGATATGTTAATCTTTTACAGATAAACTAGGCAAAAAACAACAAAATGTATGCTTACCTGATAAATTTCTTTCCGGTATGGAGAGTCCACAATTTCATTCCAATTACTAGTGGGAATTCAACTCCTGGTCAGCAGGAGGAGGCAAAGAGCACCCCAGCAGAGCTGTTAAGTGTCACTTCCCTTACCCAGCCATAATACCCATACAGTCATTCGGCCCAAAAAAATGGAAAAAGAAGATAACACAAGGGTATAGAGGTGTCTGAGGTTTCTACCAAAACATTTGCCGTCTTAAATGTAATAAGGGCGGGTCGTGGACTTTCCATGCCCGGAAAGAAAGAAATTTATCAGGTAAGCATAAATTTTGTTTTCTTTCCTATGGCATCGAGAGTACACAATTTCGTTCCAATTACTAGTGGGAACCAATACCCAAGCTAGAGGACACAGAATCAAAGGGAGGGAGAATAAGACAGGTGGATCTAAACAGAAGGTATTACTGCTTGAAGAACTTTACTCCCAAAAGAAGCCTCAGCCGAGGCAAAAGAATCAAATTTGTAGAATTTGGGAAAAGTATGCAAGGAGGATCAAGTGGCAGTCTTGCAGATTTGCTCAACAGATGTTTCATTATTGATAGCCCAGGAAGAAGAGACAGCTCTAGTGGAATGAGCCAAATTCTCTCAGGAGGCTGTTGTCCAGCTGTCTCATATGCTAATCGGAAAACACTTCTCAACCAGAGAGAAAGAGCAGTAGAAGTGCCCTTCTGACCCTTAGCTGCGAAAACAACGAACAGGGCAGTAGACTGCTGAAAATCTTTAGTTGCTAGTAGATAAAAATTCTAGAGCACGCACAACATCCAGGTTGTGTAACAGATGTTCCTTCTGAGAAGGATTTTGACATAAAGAAGGAACAACAAGTTCTTGATTAATGTTGCGATCCAATACTACTTTGGGAAGAAATCCCAATTTAGTATGAAGGACCACCTTTTCCGCATGAAAACAATTTATGCTTACCCGATAACGTCCTTTCCTTCCAGATAGGGAGAGTCCACGGCTTCATTCCTTACTGTTGGGAAATACAACACCAGGAGGAGGCTAAGACATCCCAGCCAAAGGCTTAAATATCCCTCCCACTTCCTCATTACCCCAATCATTCTGCCGAGGGAACAAGGAAAAGTAGGAGAAATATCAAGGTATAAATGGTGTCAGAAAAATAAGATAAATAATAGGTTGCCGCCCTTAAACAAAAAAAAAAAATGGGCGGGGGCCATGGACTCTCCCTATCCGGAAGGAAAGGAATTTATCTGGTAAGCATAAATTATGTTATCCTTCCTAAGATCGGGTAGAGTCCATGGCTTCATTCCTTACTGTTGGGAAAACTATACCCAAGCTCCAGAGGACACTGAATAAATAACGGGAGGGAACAAGAAGGAAGAGGCAGAACCTATTCTGAGGGCACCACAGCCTGCAAAACATTTCTCTAGAAAGCTGCTTCAGCAGAAGCAAAAACATCAAACTAGTAAAAATTAGAAAAAGTATGTAAGGAGGACCAGGCCTTACAAATCTGATCCATAGAAGCCTCGTTCTTAAAGGCCCAAGAGGAAGCCACTGCTCTAGTGGAATGAGCCGTTATCCTCTCAGGAGGATGATGTCCCACTGTCTCGTAAGCTAAGCAGATGACACTCCTTAACCAAAAACATAGGGAAGTCGAAGTAGCCTTCTGAACCTTACGCTTCCCTGAATAGACAACACACAAAGAGGAAGACTGTCTTAACTCCTTAGTAGTCTAAAGAAAGAACTTCAAGGTGCGAACCACATCCAAATAATGAAGTAAACGTTCCTTTGATGAAGAAGGATTAGGATACAAGGAAGGAACCACATTCTCTTGATTGATGTTGCGATCTGACACAACCTTAGGAAGAAAACCTAATTTAGTATGTAAAATTGCCTTATCTGCATGAAAAATCAGAAAAGGGAACTCACATCGCAAAGCAGAGATCTCAGAAACTCTGTGCGCAGAGGAAATAGCCATTAAAAAGAGAACCTTCCAAGATAACAATTTAATGTCAACAGAATGCAGAGGCTCAAACGGAGCCTGTTGCAAAACACGAAGAACAAGATTTAGGCTCCAATGAGGAGCCCCAGATCTAAACACAGGTCTGATACTAATCAGAGCCTTAACAAAGAACTGGGTGTCTGGAAGCTCAGTTAGCCTCTTGTGCAATAAAACCGACAGGGCCGAAATCTGTCCTCTCAAGTAACTAGCAGAAAAGGCCCTTCTCCAGTTCATCATGGAGAAAAGATAAGATCCTGCCAACCTTAACTCTGTGCCATGAAAAACCACGCTCTTCATACCAGAATAAGTAGGTCTTCCACACTTTGTGGTTGATACGACGAGTAACTGGTTTACAAGCATGAATAAGAGTATCAATGACACTCTCAGAGAAACCTCTCTTTGCTAAGACTAAGTGTTCAATCTCCACACAGTCAGCTTCAGAGAATCTAGATTTTGATGAACAAACGGACCTTGTAGCAGCAGGTCTCTGCGACAAGGTAACTTCCACGGAGGAGATGAGGACATCCCCACTAGATCCGCAAACCACGTCCTTCACGCCCAAAATGGAGCAATCTGGATTACTGATAACCGCTCCTGCTTGATGCGGGCCACTACTCGAGAAAGAAGCTGTAATGAAGGAAAAAGATATATGAGATTGAACCTCCAGGGCACTGCTAGTGCATCTATTAGATCCGCTTGGGGATCCCTCAACCTCGACCCATACCAGGGTAGCTTGGTATTTAGATGGGACACCATGAGATCTATCTCTGGCATCCCCCACTTGCTGCATATCTCTGCAAACACCTTGGGATGGAGAGACCATTCCCCTGGGTGGAAGGATTGCCTGCTGAGAAAATCTGCCTCCCAGTTGTCCACACCCGGAATGTGGATCGCTGACAGCGAACAGTTGTGGGTCTCTGCCCACTCCAGAATCTGAGATACTTCCTTCATCACCAAGGAACTTCTCATTCCCCCCTGATGGTTGATGTAAGCCACCGAGGATATATTGTCTGACTGGAATCTGATAAACTGGGATGAACCCAGAAGTGGCCAAGCCTTCAAGGCATTGAAGATTACCCATAGTTCCAAAATTGATTGGGAGGGAGGACTCCTCCTGAGTCCACAACCCCTGTGCCTTCCTGGCACCCCAAACAGCTCCCCATCCGGATAGGCTTGTGTCCGTAGTCACAATCTCCCAGGATGGTCTTAAGAAGCATGTCCCTCGGGACAGATGATCTGGACAGAGCCGCCATGAGAGCGATTCTCTCGACCGGCTGTCTTATACAATCTGTAGAGACAATTTAGAATGATCGGCGTTCCACTGTCTCAGCATGCACAGCTGTAAAGGTCTGAGACGGAACCTGGCATAAGGAATGATATCCATGCAGGACACCATGAGACCAATCACCTCCATACACTGAGCCACAAAGGGACTCAAGAAGGTCTGGAGGGCAAGACAAGCCGAAGTTAGCTTGCAACGTCTCTGGTCTGTTAGAAATATCCTCATTGGATATGGAGTCTATTATAGCACCCAGGAATTCCACCCTGGTACATGGGATAGGAGAACTCTTTTTCAAGTGTATCTTCCATCCATGTGATCGAAGAAGACTGAGAAGGGACTCCGAGTATTCTTCTGTAAGACGACAAGATGGTGCTTGGACCAGAATATTGTCCATGTATGGGGCTACTGTAATACCCTGAGTTCTGGCAACGACTAGAAGAGCCCCCAGAACTTTCGTAAGGATTCTTGGAGCAGTAGCTAGGCCAAACAGAAGGGCAATGAACTGGAAGTGCTGGTCCAGGAATGCAAACCTCAGGAACTGAAAGTGTTCCCTGTGGATTGGAACATGAAGGTAAGCGTCCTTCAGATCTAAAGTGGTCATAAACTGGCCATCCTGAACTAAAGGAAGGATGGACCTTATCGTCTCCATCTTGAAGGAAGGGACACTGAGAAATTGTTTAAGCACTTTAGGTCCAGAATTGGGCGGAAAGTTCCCTCCTTCTTTGGGACCACGAAAAGGTTTGAATAAAACCCCAAACCTCTTTTTTCGAAAGGCACCGGGACAAAAACTCCTAAGGAGGATAGGTCCTGAATGCACCCTAGAAAGGCATCCCTCTTTTCTGGTCAATAGAGAGGTTTGAGAGTAGGAATCTGCCCCTGGGCCGATGAGATTTGAAGCCTATCTTGTATCCCTGAGTACGACCTCCAGGACCCACGGATCCTGTACGTCCCTGAACCAAGCGTCTAAAAAAAAGAGACAGTCTTCCCCCTACAAATCCGATCCTGAATCGGGGGCCGCCCCTTCATGTCGATTTGTTTTCGGCGGGCTTCTTATTCTGCTTGGACTTATTCCAGGACTGAGCCGGCTTCCAAGTACTCTTGGGTTGCTCGGGCTTGGAGGAGGATTGTTGCCATTGGGATTTGTCAGAACGAAAATTAGAAGATTGTCGTCCCTTAGACTTGTTCTTCTTATCTTGCGGTAGGAAGGCACGCTTGCCTCCGGTAACCGTAGAAATAATGGAGTCCAGGCCTGGACCAAAAAAAATCTTTCCCTTGGAAGGAAGAGAAAGAAGTCTGGACTTAGAAGTCATATCCGCAGACCGCGACTTCAACCAGAGCGCCTGGTGGGCTAGGACCGCAAAGCCAGAGGCCTTTCCATTTAGGCAAATAATTTGCATGTTCGCATCACAGATAAAAGAATTAGCAATTCTCAGAGCTTTAATTTTGTCTTAAATATCCTCAAAGGGAAAATCCACCTCAATGAATTCCGACAGAGTCGCACCAGTAGGT
This sequence comes from Bombina bombina, assembly GCF_027579735.1. NCBI lineage: Eukaryota > Metazoa > Chordata > Amphibia > Anura > Bombinatoridae > Bombina > Bombina bombina. Next base: position 278,135,289 of record NC_069506.1, on the reverse strand, counting down.
AGCTGCTCCAGCAACCGCGGTAACTGCAGCCTCTGGTTGAAATAAAAATCCTGTATGTGTTCTAAAAAACTACAAACTTTAATACCCAGCACACCAGATACAATACTTTTTCTTCACCTGCCAAAAATCAGAGAAACATATAAACAGACCCTCCTTTTAATAATGCTTACAAGAGCTTAAAAACTCATTCCAAAAAAATGGAAGTCAAACATAAAGATATACGAACTCTGGACGAATGGCACACTTCGGTTAACGATTTATTAATCCTAGAGAAATTCCACTACCTCAAAATTAATCAAATTGTCTCCCAGAAAATGATGATGTCTACGTGGAGAGACACTCCACTATGATATACAACACTATTCCAAATATTCCTCAATTAGAGAGCATAATGGCTTCGTTCTGCTCTCCCTCCCCCCCTTTTATTTTTCTTTCCTTCCCCATTCTTCTCCTTCCTTACTATTGCCTAACACCTCTCAAACTTTCTTCTTGACCTCGACACACAGTTCAAAGTTTATACTTGACTAAGCTTGTATTTTTAATTTTTTTTTTTTTTAAAAAGTAGAAACGCACAAACTATGGTTAACATGGACATATGAAGTTTAACCATTTTTGTGACTCTGAAGTGCACTTATTGTCCTATAAGGACTGATCCCGCTATGGGAAATACCTTCTCACCTTCTTGTAAACAAAAATGACACCAGTCTGTTGGTAATACAAACTGTTTCTTTTTATTGTAAATCTGAAAAACAGAATTTATGTTTACCTGATAAATTACTTTCTCCAACGGTGTGTCCGGTCCACGGCGTCATCCTTACTTGTGGGATATTCTCTTCCCCAACAGGAAATGGCAAAGAGCCCAGCAAAGCTGGTCACATGATCCCTCCTAGGCTCCGCCTTCCCCAGTCATTCGACCGACGTAAAGGAGGAATATTTGCATAGGAGAAACCATATGATACCGTGGTGACTGTAGTTAAAGAAAATAAATTATCAGACCTGATTAAAAAACCAGGGCGGGCCGTGGACCGGACACACCGTTGGAGAAAGTAATTTATCAGGTAAACATAAATTCTGTTTTCTCCAACATAGGTGTGTCCGGTCCACGGCGTCATCCTTACTTGTGGGAACCAATACCAAAGCTTTAGGACACGGATGAAGGGAGGGAGCAAATCAGGTCACCTAGATGGAAGGCACCACGGCTTGCAAAACCTTTCTCCCAAAAATAGCCTCAGAAGAAGCAAAAGTATCAAACTTGTAAAATTTAGTAAAAGTGTGCAGTGAAGACCAAGTCGCTGCCTTACATATCTGATCAACAGAAGCCTCGTTCTTGAAGGCCCATGTGGAAGCCACAGCCCTAGTGGAATGGGCTGTGATTCTTTCAGGAGGCTGCCGTCCGGCAGTCTCATAAGCCAATCTGATGATGCTTTTAATCCAAAAAGAGAGAGAGGTAGAAGTTGCTTTTTGACCTCTCCTTTTACCAGAATAAACAACAAACAAGGAAGATGTTTGTCTAAAATCCTTTGTAGCATCTAAATAGAATTTTAGAGCACGAACAACATCCAAATTGTGCAACAAACGTTCCTTCTTTGAAACTGGATTCGGACACAAAGAAGGCACGACTATCTCCTGGTTAATGTTTTTGTTAGAAACAACTTTCGGAAGAAAACCAGGTTTAGTCCGTAAAACCACCTTATCTGCATGGAACACCAGATAAGGAGGAGAACACTGCAGAGCAGATAATTCTGAAACTCTTCTAGCAGAAGAAATTGCAACCAAAAACAAAACTTTCCAAGATAATAACTTAATATCAACGGAATGTAAGGGTTCAAACGGAACCCCCTGAAGAACTGAAAGAACTAAATTGAGACTCCAAGGAGGAGTCAAAGGTTTGTAAACAGGCTTGATTCTAACCAGAGCCTGAACAAAGGCTTGAACATCTGGCACAGCTGCCAGCTTTTTGTGAAGTAACACAGACAAGGCAGAAATCTGTCCCTTCAAGGAACTTGCAGATAATCCTTTCTCCAAACCTTCTTGAAGAAAGGATAGAATCTTAGGAATTTTTACCTTGTCCCAAGGGAATCCTTTAGATTCACACCAACAGATATATTTTTTCCATATTTTGTGGTAAATTTTTCTAGTTACAGGCTTTCTGGCCTGAACAAGAGTATCAATGACAGAATCTGAGAACCCTCGCTTTGATAAGATCAAGCGTTCAATCTCCAAGCAGTCAGTTGGAGTGAGACCAGATTCGGATGTTCGAACGGACCTTGAACAAGAAGGTCTCGTCTCAAAGGTAGCTTCCATGGTGGAGCCGATGACATATTCACCAGGTCTGCATACCAAGTCCTGCGTGGCCACGCAGGAGCTATCAAGATCACCGATGCCCTCTCCTGATTGATCCTGGCTACCAGCCTGGGGATGAGAGGAAACGGCGGGAATACATAAGCTAGTTTGAAGGTCCAAGGTGCTACTAGTGCATCTACTAGAGTCGCCTTGGGATCCCTGGATCTGGACCCGTAGCAAGGAACCTTGAAGTTCTGACGAGAGGCCATCAGATCCATGTCTGGAATGCCCCACAATTGAGTAATTTGGGCAAAGATTTCCGGATGGAGTTCCCACTCCCCCGGATGAAATGTCTGACGACTCAGAAAATCCGCTTCCCAATTTTCCACTCCTGGGATGTGGATTGCAGACAAGTGGCAGGAGTGAGTCTCCGCCCATTGAATGATTTTGGTCACTTCTTCCATCGCCAGGGAACTCCTTGTTCCCCCCTGATGGTTGATGTACGCAACAGTCGTCATGTTGTCTGATTGAAACCGTATGAACTTGGCCTTTGCTAGCTGAGGCCAAGCCTTGAGAGCATTGAATATCGCTCTCAGTTCCAGAATATTTATCGGGAGAAGAGATTCTTCCCGAGACCAAAGACCCTGAGCTTTCAGGGGTCCCCAGACCGCGCCCCAGCCCACCAGACTGGCGTCGGTCGTGACAATGACCCACTCTGGTCTGCGGAAGCTCATCCCCTGTGACAGGTTGTCCAGGGACAGCCACCAACGGAGTGAATCTCTGGTCCTCTGATCTACTTGTATCGTCGGAGACAAGTCTGTATAGTCCCCATTCCACTGACTGAGCATGCACAGTTGTAATGGTCTTAGATGAATTCGCGCAAAAGGAACTATGTCCATTGCCGCTACCATCAAACCTATTACTTCCATGCACTGCGCTATGGAAGGAAGAGGAACAGAATGAAGTATTTGACAAGAGTTTAGAAGTTTTGATTTTCTGGCCTCTGTCAGAAAAATCCTCATTTCTAAGGAGTCTATTATTGTTCCCAAGAAGGGAACCCTTGTTGACGGAGATAGAGAACTTTTTTCTACGTTCACTTTCCACCCGTGAGATCTGAGAAAGGCCAGGACAATGTCCGTGTGAGCCTTTGCTTGAGGAAGGGACGACGCTTGAATCAGAATGTCGTCCAAGTAAGGTACTACTGCAATGCCCCTTGGTCTTAGCACCGCTAGAAGGGACCCTAGTACCTTTGTGAAAATCCTTGGAGCAGTGGCTAATCCGAACGGAAGTGCCACAAACTGGTAATGCTTGTCCAGGAATGCGAACCTTAGGAACCGATGATGTTCCTTGTGGATAGGAATATGTAGATACGCATCCTTTAAATCCACCGTGGTCATGAATTGACCTTCCTGGATGGAAGGAAGAATTATTCGAATGGTTTCCATTTTGAACGATGGAACCTTGAGAAACTTGTTTAGGATCTTGAGATCTAAGATTGGTCTGAATGTTCCCTCTTTTTTGGGAACTACGAACAGATTGGAGTAGAACCCCATCCCTTGTTCTCCTAAAGGAACAGGATGAATCACTCCCATTTTTAACAGGTCTTCTACACAATGTAAGAATGCCTGTCTTTTCATGTGGTCTGAAGACAATTGAGACCTGTGGAACCTCCCCCTTGGGGGAGGCCCCTTGAATTCCAGAAGATAACCTTGGGAGACTATTTCTAGTGCCCAAGGATCCAGAACATCTCTTGCCCAAGCCTGAGCGAAGAGAGAGAGTCTGCCCCCCACCAGATCCGGTCCCGGATCGGGGGCCAACATTTCATGCTGTCTTGGTAGCAGTGGCAGGCTTCTTGGCCTGCTTTCCCTTGTTCCAGCCTTGCATTGGTCTCCAGGCAGGCTTGGCTTGAGAAGTATTACCCTCTTGCTTAGAGGACGTAGCACTTGGGGCTGGTCCGTTTCTACGAAAGGGACGAAAATTAGGTTTATTTTTGGCCTTGAAAGACCTATCCTGAGGAAGGGCGTGGCCCTTACCCCCAGTGATATCAGAGATAATCTCTTTCAAGTCAGGGCCAAACAGCGTTTTCCCCTTGAAAGGAATGTTAAGCAATTTGTTCTTGGAAGACGCATCCGCTGACCAAGATTTCAACCAAAGCGCTCTGCGCGCCACAATAGCAAACCCAGAATTTTTCGCCGCTAACCTAGCCAATTGCAAAGTGGCGTCTAGGGTGAAAGAATTAGCCAATTTGAGAGCACGGATTCTGTCCATAATCTCCTCATAAGGAGGAGAATCACTATCGATCGCCTTTTCTAGCTCATCGAACCAGAAACACACGGCTGTAGTGACAGGGACAATGCATGAAATTGGTTGTAGAAGGTAACCTTGCTGAACAAACATCTTTTTAAGCAAACCTTCTAATTTTTTATCCATAGGATCTTTGAAAGCACAACTATCTTCTATGGGTATAGTGGTGCGTTTGTTTAAAGTAGAAACCGCCCCCTCGACCTTGGGGACTGTCTGCCATAAGTCCTTTCTGGGGTCGACCATGGGAAACAATTTTTTAAATATGGGGGGAGGGACGAAAGGTATACCGGGCCTTTCCCATTCTTTATTTACAATGTCCGCCACCCGCTTGGGTATAGGAAAAGCTTCTGGGGGCCCCGGGACCTCTAGGAACTTGTCCATTTTACATAGTTTCTCTGGGATGATCAAATTCTCACAATCATCCAGAGTGGATAACACCTCCTTAAGCAGAGCGCAGAGATGTTCCAACTTAAATTTAAATGTAATCACATCGGGTTCAGCTTGTTGAGAAATTTTCCCTGAATCTGAAATTTCTCCCTCAGACAAAACCTCCCTGGCCCCCTCAGACTGGTGTAGGGGCATATCAGAACCATTATCCTCAGCGTCCTCATGCTCTTCAGTATCTAAAACAGAGCAGTCGCGCTTACGCTGATAAGTGGGCATTTTGGCTAAAATGTTTTTGATAGAATTATCCATTACAGCCGTTAATTGTTGCATAGTAAGGAGTATTGGCGCGCTAGATGTACTAGGGGCCTCCTGAGTGGGCAAGACTGGTGTAGACGAAGGAGGGAATGATGCAGTACCATGCTTACTCCCCTCACTTGAGGAATCATCTTGGGCATCATTTTCAGTGTCACATAAATCACATCTATTTAAATGAGAAGGAACCTTGGCTTCCCCACATTCAGAACACAGTCTATCTGGTAGTTCAGACATGTTAAACAGGCATAAACTTGATAACAAAGTACAAAAAACGTTTTAAAATAAAACCGTTACTGTCACTTTAAATTTTAAACTGAACACACTTTATTACTGCAATTGCGAAAAAGTATGAAGGAATTGTTCAAAATTCACCAAAATTTCACCACAGTGTCTTAAAGCCTTAAAAGTATTGCACACCAAATTTGGAAGCTTTAACCCTTAAAATAACGGAACCGGAGCCGTTTTTATCTTTAACCCCTTTACAGTCCCTGGTATCTGCTTTGCTGAGACCCAACCAAGCCCAAAGGGGAATACGATACCAAATGACGCCTTCAGAAAGTCTTTTTTATGTATCAGAGCTCCTCACACATGCGACTGCATGTCATGCTTCTCAAAAACAAGTGCGCAATACCGGCGCGAAAATGAGGCTCTGCCTATGATTAGGGAAAGCCCCTAGAGAATAAGGTGTCTAAAACAGTGCCTGCCGATATTATTTTACAAAAATACCCATATTAAATGATTCCTCAAGGCTAAATATGTTATATATGAATCGATTTAGCCCAGAAAATGTCTACAGTCTTAACAAGCCCTTGTGAAGCCCTTAATTACTCTGTAATAAAAATGGCTTACCGGATCCCATAGGGAAAATGACAGCTTCCAGCATTACATCGTCTTGTTAGAATGTGTCATACCTCAAGCAGCAAAAGTCTGCTCACTGTTCCCCCAACTGAAGTTAATTCCTCTCAACAGTCCTGTGTGGAACAGCCATCGATTTTAGTAACGGTTGCTAAAATCATTTTCCTCTTACAAACAGAAATCTTCAAACTCTTGATTGAATAATAAAAACTACAGTTAAACACTAAAAAACTCTAAGCCATCTCCGTGGAGATGTTGCCTGTACAACGGCAAAGAGAATGACTGGGGAAGGCGGAGCCTAGGAGGGATCATGTGACCAGCTTTGCTGGGCTCTTTGCCATTTCCTGTTGGGGAAGAGAATATCCCACAAGTAAGGATGACGCCGTGGACCAGACACACCTATGTTGGAGAAATTATGACTAATTAAGCTTGTTTTGAAAAAAAAAAGAAAAAAAAAATCCTGTATGTTGAAACATCTTTCTCAGAAAGGTTTCCATTTTCTTATCCATCGGCTCTCTGAACGAAGAACTATCCTCAAGAGTTATAGTAGTACGTTTAGCAAGCATAGATATAGAACCTTAGGAATGGAGTCCCACAAATCCAGTTGAGAGTCCGGGACCGGGACCAACTTTTTAAAAGTAGACGAGGGAGAAAAACTCCAGTCCTATCCCGAAGGGCAGATACCCTTTTTCAGGACTCTCAGAATCTTTCTGACACTTCTCTGTCACCTCCTATCGTGACGAAAGGCAAAGAAAGACTGGGGTAATGAGGAAGTGGGAGGGATATTTAAGCCTTTGGCTGGGGTGTCTTTGCCTCCTCATGGTGGCAAGGTGTTGTATTTCCCAACAGTAAGGAATGAAGCCGTGGACTCTCTCTATCTTAGGAAGGAAAAATAAGGTAAGGGGAATCACACTGCAGAACAGAATGCATCTGCTCAAACGGAGCCTGTTGCAAAACTTTAAGAACAAGGACAAGGCTCCAAGGAGGAGCAACAGGTTTAAACACAGGCCTGATTCTGACCATGGCCTGAACAAAAGATTGGACAGATGGAAAATCTGCCAGATGATTGAGCAAAAGAATAGACAGAGCAGAACTCTGAGCCTTCAGAGTACTGACTGACAAACCTTTCTCCAGGCTTTCTTAAAAAAAAAAAAAGGACGGAATACGGGTATACCCTTAGATTCACACCAATAAATGTAAATTCTGCGAGTAACAGGCTTACGAGCCTGAAGCATAGTATCAATGACTTTCTCAGAGAAGCCACGCATAGCCAAAACTAGGCGCTCAATCTCCAAGCAGTCAGCTACAGAGAATCCATATTTGGGAGTAGAAAAGACCCTGAATTAGAAGGTCCTTCTTCAGAGGCAACCTCCAAGGTGGAAGAAATTACATCTTCACCATATTCGCGAACCAGATCCTGCGAGGTAAGGCAGGAGCTATTAGAAACACAGACGCCCTCTCTTGTTTGATATGAACAATGACTCGTGGAAGGAGAACAAACAGAGGAAACAGGTATGCCAGACCGAAGATCCAAGAAACCGCCAGAGCGTCTATCAGAGCAGCTTGAGGATCTCTTGATCTTGAGCCGTACTTTGGAAGCTTGGCGATTTGACGCAAAACCATCAGATCCAACTATGGAACCCTCCTCCTGAGGGTTATCATTCTGAATACTTCCGGATGGAGAGCCCACTCTCCGGGATAAAAGGTCTGCCTGCTCAGAAAATCCGCTTCCCAGTTGTCCACCCCTGGAATGTGGATGGCAGATAAGATACAATCGTGAATGCAGGCTACCTCCTTCATTGCTAAGGAACTCAGAATGAGTTACCCATAAGGCCTTAATTTGTTCCTGTATCTCCTCGATATAGGATACTGCCGATTGAAAAATGAACCCTGTGAGTTGGAACATCTTTCTCAACATGGACTCCAATTTTTTAACCATGGGCTCCTTGAATGAAGAGATATCCTTGAAAGTCATTCTCTTAGCGAGCGTGGAGATAGCACATCCACCTTAGGAATGGCCCCCCACAGCTCAAGCAGCGAGTCCAGGATGGGGGACAAGTCTTTTAAAAGAAGTAGAAGGAGAAAAGGACGAACCCAGTTTCTCCCATTCATTTTTAATAATATTAGCCATTTTAATGGGCACCGGGAAAGTCTGAGGTACCACACTGTCTTTGTAAACCCTATCTAGATTAGGGATCGAAGGTTCCTCTGGCAGTTTAGGTTCAGGAACCTCCAACGCAGCAAGCACCTCTTTCAGCAGAAAGTGCAAATGCTCCAACTTAAATTTAAAATCTGGCTCCTCTGTTGACGGAGGTCTAGAAGTCGCTGATTCCGACCCAGAAAAAACATCCTCCGAAGAGTCGGAGTCGTCCTCATCAGCGGATAATCTGTCAGAGACATCCAGCGGAGTAGATGACCCCTGGGACGGATAGCTATGTTTCACCTTTTCGCTTGCGCTTAGCAGGGCGTGATAAGGCATTAAAGGCAGCAGAAACCGCCGTTTGTAACTGATCAGCAAAATCTGGCAGCCAAAGGGCCCCTCCCGCGGGAGTATTATTAGTGCCCTGGGAAGCTGAATGTGCAATCGGAGATGAGAGTAGAGAACGCACCTCGCACCTATCTTTTTAGTTATTGCAATCTTATCAAAGCATGTGGTACAGAGTTGAGCAGGCGGATCAACCGGAACCTCCTCACAATAGACACAGTTAATAGGTTTAGATAAAACATATCAGAGTCCTCCATACCTTGCGCCTTTATTGCGGACTAGATAGAATTTAAATGGCACCTTTATATCCCAATGGCCTGCGCACTCACCACCTCCTATGACCCAGACCCCAGAGTAACAGCTTAGTTTCTTCCAACCGCCGGTCAAGAAAGAGGAAGTTAAAGAGGCCACACCCGGTCACATGGAGTGCCATGCAGGACTGCCCCTGCACTAGAGAGAAAATTAACCAAAAAGGTCTGCATCAGTCTCTCGCTAAGAAACTGACTGTTCACACACTGACAGAGCCTCATCTCACACATGGCGCAGCATAAAAACACAATAAACAATATTATGCATAAAAAATCCCCCCAGTTTAATAACCCCCTTTTTGAGGGTATTGCCCTTGATTCGATACTAATAAAGGAGACACGCTGTGACCCTGTCTTCTTACGTTATCATATATGTATAAATGAAACGATCTTACCAGAATCTACGCCGTGGAACAGGAACACGGCCTTTCAAGTGTGACAGGGTAGTAGCATCACTCCTGACATGGACTTGATAGCAGAAAAGCAGGCAGCGAAACTCGTCAACGCTGATTGATTATGGAGCTGTTAATCTGAGTCTGGATGGGTTCGCAGAAAGACTCTCCCTGCATCTCCGGACTCTAACATTCATACATGCTCTCACTGAGAGGCTGACAGGACTACTTAAAACTCTAGTCCTATTTCGAAGAGTACTACCCTCCATAAGAGACTACTCCAAATATTTCGACACTTCTCTGCCAACCTCCAACTTTGCTAGATGGAAAGATGGTGCCTGAACCAAGATATCTTCCAGGTATGGCACCACTGCTAGTCCCTAATATCTGACCACTGCCAAAAGGACCCCTATAACCCTTGTAAAGGTTCAAGGAGCTGCAGCAAGGTCAAAAAGGAAAACCAACAAATTAGAAGAGTTTGTCTAGAAAGACAAACTGCAGGAAAAGGTGATGTTCCCTGAGAATGTGAACATGAAGATACGCGTCCTTCAGGACTATGAAAGTCAAGAACTGACCCTTCTGTACCAAGGAATGAATAGAACGATAGTCTACAATATGAAGGATGTAACCTTAAGACATTTTTAAAACACTTAATGGTTAACAAAAAAAAAAAAAAAGGTCAGAAAAATCCCCTCCTCTGTGGGAACCACAAAGAGGTTAAATAAGAAATACTGACCCTGTTCCATTACAGGGATTGGAACAACTTAAGAAATACTGACCCTGTTCCATTACAGGAATTGGAACAACTTAAGAAAGCTACTCTCTTCACCTGGAAATCTGCCCCAGAGGGGACAAATCTTAAACCCTATTCTGTATCCCTGAGATACTAGCTCCACAGCCCAAGGATCTCGGACATCTCAGATCCAAGCCTGATGAAAGTCTGCTCTCACTTGATTCAGGACTGGATCGGGATGGCCTCTTCAAGCTGATATTGATTCAGTGAAAGGATACTAGGATTACTCTCCCTTATTCCAACATAGAACTTCCAGAAAAGACCTGGAATGCTCTGGAGTGGAAGAGGAGGAAGACTTCTGTCCTTTGAGTTGTGAAAGGAACGAGAATTGGAACTCTGGCGACCCTTAGGTCAAGACTTGTTATGAGGCAGGAAAGCTCCCTTTACACCAGAAATTCCAGGGAAAAATCTCGGCCAGACCAGGTCCAAATAGAGTCTTGTCCTTAAAAAGAAAGACAGAAGGTTAGACTTGGATGTAACATCCACAGACCAAGATCTTAGACACAGAGCTCTGCGAGCTAATCGCAAGAAAAAATGGTCTACCAGCTGGACCATCTGCATGCTGATATCACAGATAAAATATTAGCCAGATTAAGAGACCTGATCCTATCCTGGATCTCCTCTACAGTAGTGTCCTCTGAAATTCGGTTAGACAAGAAGTCTCACCGTTAAGATACTGTCCCTGTAACAGACGTAGTACTGGCAACTTGAGGAAAACATCCTACTGAAGTAGGATTCCATATCCATAGGGTCCTTGAAAAAGAACTATCCTCAAGGGGGATAGAGGTTTTCTTAACTATAGAGGAGACAGAGTCCTCTACCTGAAGCACGTTGCGCCACAAAGTACGCACAGAATCAGCAACAGGAAACTTTTTTTTTTTTCAAAAACCAAAATCAGGGGAAAAAGGAATCCCAGAAATCTCCCCTTCCTGAGCTATAATGACAAACATGTGATCTGGATAGGACCAGAAGTAAACTGAAGGGATAACTAAATGACTTGTTCTTTTAAGACCATAAACTGCCACAAGATGGCAGTGAATATTAGGAAAACCCTTAGAATACCTAAAAAGTCTCTAAAAAAATGAGAAGCTTTACGGTACACCTAAAAGTGCATTAACATTAGAATGCCTACTAGGCAAAATAAAAACTGCAAGCTATCACACATTTACAGAGAATCATACAGGCTATGAGAAAACATGGTTCCAGCAAAAATGCAGAATCTGAATAAAAATAAATTCAGTATTCAGCGCTAAGATAAAGAAACAACACTACACTACATAATACAGAATCTAAGTGCCAAAAGCAACACTACATCCTTAATCTCTGTAAAATACTAATGAGAGAACCCACCAGAGTTTGAGGTGAAGTGCGCAGATAAAAAATGGTGATGCCAACAATAAAAACCGTTCAGAGCTAAAGGCGTGATTACTAATACCGCCAATAAAGCTCATACTGGCTACGAAAAATGCCACAACCATTAATAAATATAAACTTCCTATATGAGAATGAAATCAGGTAGATAGCTAGCAGTTGCGTCTTCTCTAGCTGGAAGAGAAAGAACACACTAACTAATCTGTGATAATGGTGTGCATTGCAATCACCTACAAATACACAGAAAATCAAGACTCACTAAACCAGTCGGCAATATCCTCATATTAACTGAGAAGCCGCTGCAGAGTGAGACAAAAAGGCGCGCATTGCGATTGCCTCCATTTTCTACAACGTAGCTTGAAAAATAGTAACATGGTAGAAAAAACATAATTTATGCTTACCTGATAAATTCCTTTCTTCTGTAGTGTGATCAGTCCACGGGTCATCATTACTTCTGGGATATTACTCCTCCCCAACAGGAAGTGCAAGAGGATTCACCCAGCAGAGCTGCATATAGCTCCTCCCCTCTACGTCACTCCCAGTCATTCGACCAAGGACCAACGAGAAAGGAAAAGCCAAGGGTGAAGTGGTGACTGGAGTATAAATTAAAAAATATTTACCTGCCTTAAAAACAGGGCGGGCCGTGGACTGATCACACTACAGAAGAAAGGAATTTATCAGGTAAGCATAAATTATGTTTTCTTCTGTTAAGTGTGATCAGTCCACGGGTCATCATTACTTCTGGGATACCAATACCAAAGCAAAAGTACACGGATGACGGGAGGGATAGGCAGGCTCTTTATACAGAAGGAACCACTGCCTGAAGAACCTTTCTCCCAAAAATAGCCTCCGATGAAGCAAAAGTGTCAAATTTGTAAAATTTGGAAAAAGTATGAAGCGAAGACCAAGTTGCAGCCTTGCAAATCTGTTCAACAGAGGCCTCATTCTTGAAGGCCCAAGTGGAAGCCACAGCTCTAGTAGAATGAGCTGTAATTCTTTCAGGAGGCTGCTGTCCAGCAGTCTCATAAGCTAAACGAATTATGCTACGAAGCCAAAAAGAAAGAGAGGTAGCGGAAGCTTTTTGACCTCTCCTCTGCCCAGAGTAAATGACAAACAGAGAAGACGTTTGTCGAAATTCCTTAGTTGCCTGTAAGTAAAATTTTAGAGCACGGACTACATCCAGGTTGTGCAGTAGACGTTCCTTCTTTGAAGAAGGATTTGGGCATAAAGAAGGAACAACAATCTCTTGATTGATATTCCTGTTAGTAACTACCTTAGGTAAGAACCCAGGTTTAGTACGCAGGACTACCTTATCCGAATGAAAAATCAAATAAGGAGAATCACAATGTAAGGCTGATAATTCAGAGACTCTTCGAGCCGAGGAAATAGCCATTAAAAATAGAACTTTCCAAGATAACAACTTTATATCAATGGAATGAAGGGGTTCAAACGGAACGCCCTGTAAAACATTAAGAACAAGGTTTAAACTCCATGGTGGAGCAACAGTTTTAAACACAGGCTTAATCCTGGCCAAAGCCTGACAAAAAGCCTGGACGTCAGGAACTTCTGACAGACGTTTGTGTAACAGAATGGACAGAGCTGAGATCTGTCCCTTTAAAGAACTAGCAGATAAACCCTTTTCTAAACCTTCTTGTAGAAAAGACAATATCCTAGGAATCCTAACCTTACTCCAAGAGTAACCTTTGGATTCACACCAATATAGGTATTTACGCCATATCTTATAGTAAATCTTTCTGGTAACAGGTTTCCTAGCCTGTATTAAGGTATCAATAACTGACTCAGAAAACCCACGTCTTGATAAAATCAAGCGTTCAATTTCCAAGCAGTCAGCTTCAGAGAAGTTAGATTTTGATGTTTGAAGGGACCCTGTATCAGAAGGTCCTGTTTCAGAGGTAGAGACCAAGGTGGACAGGATGACATGTCCACCAGGTCTGCATACCAAGTCCTGCGTGGCCACGCAGGTGCTATTAGAATCACTGATGCTCTCTCTTGTTTGATTCTGGCAATCAATCGAGGAAGCAACGGGAAGGGTGGAAACATGTAAGCCATCCTGAAGTCCCAAGGTGCTGTCAGAGCATCTATCAGGACTGCTCCTGGATCCCTGGATCTGGACCCGTAACGAGGAAGCTTGGCGTTCTGTCGAGACACCATGAGATCTATCTCTGGTTTGCCCCAACGTCGAAGTATTTGGGCAAAGACCTCCGGATGAAGTTCCCACTCCCCCGGATGAAAAGTCTGACGACTTAAGAAATCCGCCTCCCAGTTCTCCACTCCCGGGATGTGGATTGCTGACAGGTGGCAAGAGTGAGACTCTTATCTTTGATACTTCCATCATAGCTAGGGAGCTTCTTGTCCCTCCCTGATGGTTGATGTAAGCTACAGTCGTGATGTTGTCCGACTGAAACCTGATGAAACCCCGAGTTGTCAACTGGGGCCAAGCCAGGAGGGCATTGAGAACTGCTCTCAATTCCAGAATGTTTATTGGCAGGAGACTCTCCTCCTGACTCCATTGTCCCTGAGCCTTCAGAGAATTCCAGACGGCACCCCAACCTAGAAGGCTGGCGTCTGTTGTTACAATTGTCCAGTCTGGTCTGCTGAATGGCATCCCCCTGGACAGATGTGGCCGAGAAAGCCACCATAGAAGAGAATTTCTGGTCTCTTGATCCAGATTCAGAGAAGGGGATAAGTGAGTAATCCCCATTCCACTGACTTAGCATGCACAGTTGCAGTGGTCTGAGGTGTAAGCGTGCAAAGGGTACTATGTCCATTGCCGCTACCATTAAGCCGATTACCTCCATGCATTGAGCCACTGACGGGTGTTGAATGGAATGAAGGGTGCGGCAAGCACTTTGAAGTCTTGTTAGCCTGTCCTCTGTCAGGTAAATCTTCATTTCTACAGAATCTATAAGAGTCCCCAGGAAGGGAACTCTTGTGAGTGGAACGAGTGAACTTTTCTTTTCGTTCACCTTCCATCCATGTGACCTTAGAAATGCCAGCACTAACTCTGTATGAGACTTGGCAGTTTGAAAGCTTGAAGCTTGTATCAGAATGTCGTCTAGGTATGGAGCTACCGAGATTCCCCGCGGTCTTAGTACCGCCAGAATAGCACCCAGAACCTTTGTGAAGATTCTTGGAGCTGTAGCCAATCCGAATGGAAGAGCCACAAACTGGTAATGCCTGTCTAGGAAGGCAAACCTTAGGTACCGATAATGATCTTTGTGAATCGGTATGTGAAGGTAAGCATCTTTTAAATCTACAGTGGTCATGTACTGACCTTCTTGGATCATAGGTAAAATTGTCCAAATAGTCTCCATCTTGAACGATGGAACTCTTAGGAATTTGTTTAGGATCTTTAAGTCCAGGATTGGTCTGAAAGTTCCCTCTTTTTTGGGAACCACAAACAGATTTGAGTAAAACCCCTGTCCCTGTTCTGATCGTGGAACTGGATGGATTACTCCCATTAACAAGAGCTCTTGTACGCAGCGTAGAAACGCCTCTTTCTTTGTCTGGATTGTTGACAATCTTGACAAGCGCCCAGGGATCCTGAACATCTCTTGCCCAAGCCTGGGCGAAGAGAGAAAGTCTGCCCCCCACTAGATCCGATCCCGGATCGGCGGCCCTCAATTCATGCTGTTTTAGGGGCAGCAGCAGGTTTCCTAGTCTGCTTGCCCTTGTTCCAGGACTGGTTAGGTTTCCAGCCTTGTCTGTAGCGAGCAACAGCTCCTTCCTGTTTTGGTGCAGAGGAAGTTGATGCTGCTCCTGCTTTGAAATTACGAAAGGAACGAAAATTAGACTGTCTAGTCTTGGCTTTGGCTTTGTCCTGAGGCAGGGCATGGCCTTTACCTCCTGTAATGTCAGCGATAATCTCTTTCAACCCGGGCCCGAATAAGGTCTGCCCTTTGAAAGGTATATTAAGCAATTTAGACTTAGAAGTAACATCAGCTGACCAGGATTTTAGCCACAGCGCCCTGCGTGCCTGAATGGCGAATCCTGAATTCTTCGCCGTAAGTTTAGTAAGATGTACTACGGCCTCCGAAATGAATGAATTAGCTAGTTTAAGGACTCTAAGCCTGTCCGTAATGTCGTCCAGAGTAGCTGAACCAATGTTCTCTTCCAGAGACTCAATCCAGAATGCCGCTGCAGCCGTGATCGGCGCAATGCATGCAAGGGGTTGCAATATAAAACCTTGTTGAACAAACATTTTCTTAAGGTAACCCTCTAACTTTTTATCCATTGGATCTGAAAAAGCACAGCTATCCTCCACCGGGATAGTGGTACGCTTAGCTAAGGTAGAAACTGCTCCCTCCACCTTAGGGACCGTTTGCCATAAGTCCCTTGTGGTGGCGTCTATTGGAAACATTTTTCTAAATATCGGAGGGGGTGAGAACGGCACACCGGGTCTATCCCACTCCTTAGTAACAATTTCAGTAAGTCTCTTAGGTATAGGAAAAACCTCAGTACTCGTCGGTACCGCAAAATATTTATCCAACCTACACATTTTCTCTGGTATTGCAGCTGTGTTACAATCATTCAGAGCCGCTAACACCTCCCCTAGTAATACACGGAGGTTTTCCAGTTTAAATTTAAAATTTGAAATATCTGAATCCAGTCTGTTTGGATCAGAACCGTCACCCACAGAATGAAGTTCTCCGTCCTCATGTTCTGCCACCTGTGACGCAGTGTCAGACATGGCCCTAATATTATCAGCGCACTCTGTTCTCACCCCAGAGTGATCACGCTTACCTCTTAGTTCTGGTAATTTAGCCAAAACCTCAGTCATAACAGTAGCCATATCCTGTAATGTGATTTGTAATGGCCGCCCAGATGTACTCGGCGCTACAATATCACGCACCTCCCTCTGAGCGGGAGATGTAGGTACTGACACGTGAGGCGAGTTAGTCGGCATAACTCTCCCCTCGTTGTTTGGTGAAATTTGTTCAATTTGTACAGATTGATTTTTATTTAAAGTAGCATCAATACAGTTAGTACATAAATTTCTATTGGGCTCCACTTTGGCATTGCAACAAATGACACAGGTATCATCCTCTGAATCAGACATGTTTAACACACTAGCAAATAAACTTGCAACTTGGAAATACAATTCAATTAGAATAATATTAAAACGTACTGTGCCTTTAAGAAGCACAGAAGATCTATGACAGTTGAAAATTAATTAATTGAAACAGTTATAGCCTCAATCCTTGTAAACAACACAACTTTAGCAAAGGTTTAATCCCATTAGCAAAGATAACAAATTCTGAAAGCAGGAAACAAATTACAGAATAAACGTTTTTTATCTCAGTCAAACTATAATTCTCACAGCTCTGCTGAGAGAAATTACCTCCCTCAAAATAAGTTTTGAAGACCCCTGAGCTCTGTAGAGATGAACCGGATCATGCAGGGAATACAATGAGTTGCTGACTGAAATATTTGATGCATAGTAAAAGCGCCAAAAAACGGCCCCTCCCCCTCACACACAGCAGTGAGGGAGAACAGAAACTGTCAGAAAACAGATTAAGCAACTGCCAAGTGGAAAAATAGTGCCCAAACATTTATTCACTCAGTACCTCAGCAAATGAAAACGATTTTACATTCCAGCAAAAACGTTAAACATAATCTCTAGTTATTAAACAGCTTTATGTATTTCTTACAGTGTAATTCTAGTGAAGTACCATTCCCCAGAATACTGAAGTGTAAAGTATACATACATGACATTATATCGGTATGGCAGGATTTTCTCATCAATTCCATTGTCAGAAAATAAAAACTGCTACATACCTCTATGCAGATTCATCTGCCCGCTGTCCCCTGATCTGAAGTTTACCTCTCCTCAGATGGCCGAGAAACAGCAATATGATCTTAACTACTCCGGCTAAAATCATAACAAAAACTCTGGTAGATTCTTCTTCAAACTCTGCCAGAGAGATAATAACACACTCCGGTGCTATTTTAAAATAACAAACTTTTGATTGAAGATATAAAACTAAGTATAATCACCATAGTCCTCTCACACATCCTATCTAGTCGTTGGGTGCAAGAGAATGACTGGGAGTGACGTAGAGGGGAGGAGCTATATGCAGCTCTGCTGGGTGAATCCTCTTGCACTTAATGTTGGGGAGGAGTAATATCCCAGAAGTAATGATGACCCGTGGACTGATCACACTTAACAGAAGAAAAAGGAGCTAGAGTGTAGATGCTCCGTTATCCATAACTACCATATTAGTCCCAACGCTACTAAGGAAAAAATAAAATAAAATATTGTTTTACATTTTTCTGATCCGCCCCAAATAAAACACCTTATATTTTGTGTTCCAGAATAAAACAGACCATGCAGGGATAGAAAAAGAGTCTTATAACCGTAACTTATTAAGTTACACAGGCACCATACAGCCTAGGTCTTACTATGAAAACTGAACCCTTAATAGGTACCAGCAGCATAATATCCCTCACACAGGCTGTAGACCAGTGAGCTGCTCAGCCGCAACATATCCTAACTATAAATATGTATGAAAAAAGTGACGCTTCGTGAGGGAAGCAGGTCCCACCAGGTCCCCGACCATCTCCTTTTCCATAATAATTTTCCTGTAGAAATAAATATAAAAGGACTTACCCTCCAGGGTCTCCTGCTGTGGAGCAGTCACAGCAGCTCCAAGTGTGTCAGCCTCATCTTGTCGCTGACACGGACCTGAAGATACAAGAAAAAAAACGTGTAACCAACGCTGGTTTTCTATAAAGGGGTAGCAATAATGTTAGAAGTCAAGCAAAGACCACCTTGCCATCTTCTAACTGCTATAAGCCATCATTACTCTAATTAAAGAAATTGACATGGACTCAGCTTGACCCCAATCCTTGCATGCAGGGAAAATTACCCATAAAAGGATTACATTTTTCTTGACACCGTCTTCGCACATCCTCCCTTGACAGATGCAAAGAGAATGACTGGGGATTATGTGTAAGGGAAGTGACACTTCACATCTCTGCTGGGGTGCTCTTGGCCAGGAGTTAAATTCTCACTAGTAATTGGAATTAAATCGTGGACTCACCATGCCATAGGAAAGAAAAGTAAATAAAAGGAAAATAGATTTGGACATATATATCTATGAAACCTCTGTTTTAAATTTTAAGAGGTATTTCTCATATTACACAGAGGGTCACTCTTGAGCCCACCTAATCTATAGATTTAAGGCAAGGGGAGTAAGCTTATTGCCCTGCTCGCTCTTGGACCTTAGTATAGAGAGGAAAAGTGATATGCTATATCATAAGAGAGAAAAGTTTTATAGAACACTGATAATACATATAACAACAAAAAGGGTATGGGGGGGGAGCCGACGTACTATTGAGCTTTATGATACTAAGTTCGTTACACTAGTAAATCTTGTAAGGTATATTTTGTGTAATCAGATAGGGTGTGGTCTTGAGGGACGGTAAAGAATGGTTTTCAAATAGAAGAGTATTATGTATTAGGTGTTATTATTATGTTGTTATTCTGAAGGAGGATTACTATAATGAGGAGAGCATCTTAGCAACTAGAACTATGAATAAAAGTTGAAGGATGGGCTGTCTCAGCCTATCGTACAGTTACCCATGAGTTAATTGTTATAAACCTAGGGTCAACTTGTCTCATTCTGTTCCGTAGTCTTGGCCGCTGACCAAAGAACAAGAATTAGTACAAATATCAGTAAGGGAAATAAGGGAGGATAAAAAAAAAGATGCTCTTTATCTCTCAGCATTAGATATTTAGTTAAGAGCAATTCGATTAAAATATTGTAATGAGAGTGTTTATGAGTTCCCCTTACTATTGGAATTATCAAAAGCCCTAGGTCATCAGGTATAAAAAGCTTTATTGGCAACAAAATCACAATGGCCTCTGGTCTTAGTGTATTCCGTTAGCACTAAAAAGCCAGTTAGAGGAGCTAGTAGCAGATTTCTGTCAGATTGGTAAGTAAGAACAATAGGATCCATATTTGCGATTATAGATCTACCCACTAAGGAGAAACATACTTTCAGGGAAAGCTGCCTCAGTAAAGAGAAATTATGCATGTAGAGAATACACATTAAGGTGATCACGGGTAATATCTCAGTTTCCAAGACTAGCATTATAATACGGTTACTCATTCAGCCGCCTCCTAGACCTGCAATACCTAATAAAAACTCATGTAGCTCATAATATACTCAAGTGATTTTGTGAGACTGTAAAATTAGGTTAGTTAAAGGGACAGTCAACATCAGAATTTTTGTTGTTTAAAAAGAAAGATAATCCCTTTATTACCCAGTTTTGCATAACCAACACTGTTATAGAAATATAATTTTTACCTCTGGAACTACCTTGTATCTAAGCTTCTTCAAACTACCCCCTTATTTCAGTTCTTTTGACATACTTGCATTTTAGCCAATCAGTGCTCACTCCAGGGTAACTTCACCTGCATGAGCTTAATGTTATCTACATGAAATACATGAACTAAAAACCTCTAGTGGTCAAAATGCATTCAGATTAGAGTCAGTCTTCAAGGTCTAAGAAATTAGCATATGAACCTTCTAGGATTAGCTTGCAACTAAGAATACCAAGAGAACAAAGCAAACATTGGTGATAAAAGTAAATTGGAAAGTTGTTTAACCCTTTGCGACTGAGGACATGCCAGGAACGTCCTACAAAAAAATACCCTTCGTGACCAAGGACATTCCTGGCACGTCCTCTGGGGTTTTAAGCGGTGGAAGCTATTCGCTTCCAGCCGCTTTTATGGTATTGCAGTGATGCCTCAATAGCGATGCTGCTGATCTTTGGTTGGTGGCAGCCCATCGCTACCCGGCATCCGGTTCCTGTATGTGCAATGTGCACGCTGGGTGTCGGGAGCGTACAGGGGGGACAGAGGGAGAGAGAAAAAAAAAATAACAATCAAAGGATCTGGGAGGGGGAAAGGGAGGGGGTATTGAGGGGGGGGCAGCTACACTATAGAAAAATGATAATTTTATAATAAAAAAAATTAACTTTTTTGGGAGGGCAATCTGGGTACTGCCAGACAGCTGCCAGCTCCCAAGATGGCGGCAAATAGGTAGCGGGGGGAGGGTTAGAGAGCTGTTTGGGGGAGATCAGAGAGTCCATCACAGCTGAAAAAATTTTTAAAAAATTTAAAATTTTTATTTTAGTACTGGCAGACTTTCTGCCAGTACTAAAGATGGTGGGGACAATTGTGGGGTGGGGGAGATAGCTGTTTGGGAGGGATCAGGGGGTGGGATGTGCAAGGTGGCAGGCTGATCTCTACACTAAAGCTAAAATTAACCCTACAAGCTACCTAATTAACCCCTTCACTGCTGGGCATAATACAAGTGTGGTGCGCAGCGGCATTTTGCAGCCCTCTAATTACCAAAAAACAATGCCAAAGCCATATATAGGCTCAGTGTGCCTAGAGGGATATGGCTCCACCTCACTGACGAGGCCCACAATAGGCCGAAACGTAAGTCTGGGGTTTTGCCGTTTCTCTCGTTCAGAGAGGGATTGCCTGGTATTTCGGGGCTGGACTGTATTGTGAAGTCAGGATCAGACTGATATGCTTCAGGAAAAATCTTTGTGAAAGGCACATTTTGAGCAAAAAGAGGCTGCTTCTTGGGTGGTAACTAGCCATAGAACAAGCTATTATGCTATTGTTCGTACGCAGGTTGAGCGCTTCTCTCTTTTTATTTATGCAAAGCCATATATGTCTGCTATTTCTGAACAACGGGGATCCCAGAGAAGCATTTACAACCATTTGTGCCATAATTGCACAAGCTGTTTGTAAATAATTTCAGTGAGAAACCTAAAGTATGTGAAAAAGTGAACAATTTTTTTTTATTTGATCGCATTTGGCGGTGAAATGGTGGCATGAAATATAACAAAATAGGCCTAGATCAATACTTGGGGTGGTCTATTAAAAAAAATAATATACATGTGAAGGGTTATTCAGGGATTCCTATCGCTAATTTTGAAAAAAAAAATGGTTTGGAAATAGCAAAGTGCTTACTCTTATTTATTGCCCTATAATAAAATAAAAGCATACTAATACTAATAAAAGCAAAGAACATGTAAACATTGGGTATTTCTAAACTCTAATACAAAATTTAGAAACTATTTAGCATAGGAGTTTTTGCAGACCTAGAAAAAGTTCAGAGAAGGGCCACAAAGCTAATAAGGGGAATGGAGAATTTAAGCTATGAGGAGAGGTTAGCCAAACTGGGTCTGTTTTCTCTAGAAAAAAGGCGCTTGCAAGTTGACATGATTACTTTATATTAATATATTCAAGGCCCATATACAGAGATGGCAGAAGCTCTGTTTATTCCATGAAAATTGTTTGTGACAAAAGGTCACAATTTAAGGCTGGAGGAAAGGAGATTTAATCTCCTGCAACAGAAACGTTTTTTTCACTGTAAGAGCAATAACATTGTTGAACTTATTACCAAAGGAGGCAGGGAATGCCAATACCTTAGATACATTTAAAAATTGTTTGGATACATTTCTGGCAAGAAACAGGATTCATGGATATGATTAATTGTGTTAAATGTGATACCTTTTAATGGGATTAATTTAAGCTCAACTGGAGATTTTTGTAAGTATATTAGATTTGTATAGGTTGAACTCAATGGACTTCGCTCTTATTTCACCCTCATCTACTATGGTTATTATGTTATGATGTGAAGAGCATTCAAGATTCATCAATCCACTATAGAGATCCCCTTTGTCCTGCTCTTACGATTCCTTAAACATGGGCATAGTTTCCTTCACCTCACCTACTTAAACCCATGCTCACTACTGTATATCAGCTCTGGCAATGTACCAGCTTTTGACCACCCATAACACTACCCCAAAGTGCAGTTCCAACCCCGGAAAACATATGTACATAATAGGGCAATAGAGTCTTTATGAAAGTGAGACACATCCGCTAGACAAGATACTTCACAGGTCAATAGTCTCTTTTTGACAGTTATACACGTCCAATAGACAAGATACTTCACAGAGGCAATAGAGTTTTCATGATATTGAGACATGTCCACTAGACAAGATACTTCACAGGACAATAGAGTCTTTATGACCATTATGCATGTCCACTAGACAAGATACTTTACAGGGGCAATAGAATCTTCATAAAAATGAGACACATCTGCTAGAAAGATACTTCACAGTGCCATAGAGTCTTTAAGACAGTGATACATGTCCGCTTGACGAGATACTTTACAGGGCAGTCGATCATTCATGACAGTTATACACGTTGGCTAGGCGAGATACTTCACAGGGAAATTGAGTCCTTATGGCAGTGAGACACGTCCACTAGACGAGATACTTCACAGGGCAATAGAGTCTTTAAGACAGTTATACACATCCACTAGACAAGATACTTCACAGGGCAATAGAGTATTTATGAAAATGAGACACGTCCGCTTGACGAGATAATTCAAAGGCAATAGAGTCTTAATGACAGTGATACACGTCCGCTAAATGAGATACTTTACAGGGGCAATAGAGTCTTAATGACAGGGATACATGTCCGCTAAATGAGATACTTTACAGGGGCAATAGAGTCTTAATGACAGGGATACATGTCCGCTAAATGAGATACTTTACAGGGGCAATAGAGTCTTAATGACAGGGAGACATGTTCGCTAAATGAGATACTTCACAGGGGCAATAGAGTCTTAAAGACAGGGATACATGTCCGCTAAATGAGATACTTTACAGGAGCAATAGAGTCTTAATGACAGGGATACATGTCCGCTAAATGAGATACTTTACAGGGGCAATAGAGTCTTAATGACAGGGATACATGTCCGCTAAATGAGATACTTTACAGGAGCAATAGAGTTTTAATGACAGGGAGACATGTCCGCTAAATGAGATACTTCACAGGGGCAATAGAGATTCTTTATGACAGTTATACATGTTAGCTAGATAAGATACTTCACATGGGCAATAGAGATTCTTTATGACAGTGAGACACGTGCCCTAGGCAAGATACTTCACAGGGCAATACAGTCTTTATGACAGTTATACACGTCCCCTAGGCAAGATACTTCACAGGGCAATACAGTCTTTATGACAGTTATACACGTCCCCTAGGCAAGATACTTCACAGGGCAATACAGTCTTTATGACAGTTATACACGTTCGCTAGACAAGATACTTCACAGCTCAATAGATTCTTTATTATAGTTATACACGTCCCATAGACAAGATACTTCACAGCCCAATAAATTCTTTATCACAGTGAGATACGTCCAGAGAAAAGATACTTCACAGCGTAATAGATTCTTTATAACAGTGAGACACATCCCCTAGACAAGATACTTCACAGCGCAATAGTCTTTATGACAGTTATACACGTCCGCTAGACAAGATACTTCACAGCGCAATAGTCTTTATGACAGTTATACACGTCCGCTAGACAAGATACTTCACAGCTCAATAGATTCTTTAATACAGTTATACACGTCCCCTAGACAAGATACTTCACAGCACAATAGAGTCTTTATGAAAGTGAGACACGTCCCCTAGAAAAGATACTTCACAGCGCAATAGAGTCTTTATGACAGTTACACACATCCCCTAGACAAGGTACTTCATAGGCAATAGTCTTTGACAGTGAGACATGTCCACTAGACAAGATACTTTACAGAGCAATAGAGTCTTTATGACAGTTACACACATCCCCTAGACAAGGTACTTCATAGGCAATAGTCTTTGACAGTGAGACACATCCCCATAGACAAGATACTTCACAGCGCAATAGAGTATTTATGACAGTTACACACATCCCCTAGACAATGTACTTCATAGGCAATAGTCTTTATGACAGTTACACACATCCCCTAGACAAGGTACTTCATAGGCAATAGAGTCTTTATGACAGTTATACACATCCCCTAGACAAGATACTTCACAGCGCAATAGAGTCTTAATGACAGTGAGACATGTCCACTAAATGAAATACTTCACAGGGGCCATAGAGTCTTAATGATAGTGAGATATATCCGCTAAATTAGATACTTCACTGGGCAATAGATTCTTTATGACAGTTAAACACGTCCGCTAGACAAGATACTTCACAGCGCAATAGAGCCTTTATAAAAGTTATACACGTCTGCTAGACAAGATACTTCACAGGGCAATAGTCTTTATAAAAGTTATACACGTCTGCTAGACAAGATACTTCACAGGGCAATAGAGTATTTATAAAAGTTATACACGTCTGCTAGACAAGATACTTCACAGGGCAATAGAGTCTTTATAAAAGTTATACACGTCTGCTAGACAAGATACTTCACAGGGCAATAGAGTCTTTATGACAGTTATACACGTCCCCTATATAAGATACTTCACAGCACAATAGAGTCTTTATAATAGTTATACATGTCTGATAGACAAGATACTTCACAGCGCAATAATCTTTATGATAGTTATACACGTCCCCTAGATAAGACACTTCACAGCACAATAGTCTTTATAATAGTTATACACGTCTGCTAGACAAGATACTTCACAGCACAATAGAGCCTTTATAAAAGTTATACACATCTGCTAGACAAGATACTTCACAGCACAATAGAGTCTTTATAATAGTTATACATGTCTGATAGACAAGATACTTCACAGCGCAATAGAGTCTTTATGACAGTGAGACACATCCGCTAGTCAAGATACTTCACAGGGCAATAGAGTCTTTGAAAGTGAGTCATGTCCCCTAGACAAGATGCTTCACAGTGCATAGAGTCTTTATGACAGTTATACACGTCCGCTAGACAAGATACTTCACAGGGCAATAGAGTCTTTATGACAGTTATACACGTCCGCTAGACAAGATACTTCACAGGGCAATAGAGTCTTTATGACAGTTATACACGTCCGCTAGACAAGATACTTCACAGGGCAATAGAGTCTTTATGACAGTTATACACGTCCCCTAGACAATATATTTCACAGGGCAATAGAGTCTTTTCTGACAGTGAGACACGTCCACTAGACAAGATACTTCACAGGGCAATAGAGTCTTTATGATAGTTATACACGTCCGCTAGACAAGATACTTCACAGCTCAATAGTTTTTTTAATACAGTTATACACGTCCCCTGCGATCTGACACAGCCTTAGGAAGAAAACCTAATTTAGTACGTAAAACCGCCTTATCTGCATGAAAAATCAGATAAGGGGGCTCACATTACAAAGCAGAGATCTCAGAAACTCTGTGCGCAGAGGCAATAGCCAATAAAAAGAGAACCTTCCAAGATAACAATTTAATGTCAATGGAATGCAGAGGCTCAAACGGAACCTGTTGCAAAACCCGAAGAACAAGATTTAGTCTCCAAGGAGGAGTCCCAGATCTAAACACAGGTCTGATCCTAATCAGAGCCTTAACAAAGGTCTGCACGTCTGGAAGCTCAGCCAGTCTCTTGTGCAATAAAACCGACAGGAAATCTGTCCCCTCAGGGAACTAGCAGAAAGACCCTTCTCCAGCCCATCCTGGAGAAAAGATAAGATCCTGGAAACCTTAACTCTGTGACAGGAAAAAAACACGCTCTTCACACCAGAATAAGTAGGTCCTTCACACCTTGTGGTAGTTACGCCAAGTAACGAGCTGGAATAAGAGTATCAATGACACTCTCAGAGAAACCTTTCTTGGCTAAGACTAAGCGTTCAATGAACAAATGGACCTTGTATCAGCAGGTCTCTGCGTCAAGGTAACTTCCAAGGAGGAGATGAGGACATCCCCACTAGATCCGCGATACATGTCCTTCGCGGCCACGATGGAGCAATCAGGATTACTGATACCTGCTCCTGCTTGATGCGGGCCACCACTTGAGGAAGAAGCGGTAATGGAGGAAAAAAGATATATGAGTTTTAACCTCTAGGGGACTGCTAGTGCATCTATTAGATCCGCTTGGGGATCCCTCGACCTCGACCCGTACCTGGGTAGCTTGGTATTGAGATGGGATGCCATAAGATCTATCTCCGACATCTCCCACTTGCTGCATATCTCTGCAAACACCTCGGGATGGAGAGACCATTCCCGTGGATGGAAGGATTGCCTGCTGAGAAAATCCGACTCCCAGTTCTCCACACTCAGAATGTGGATAGCTGACAGCGAACAGCTGTGGGCCTCTGCCCACTCCAGAATCTGAGAGACTTCCTTCATCTCCAAGGAACTTCTCGTTCCCCCCTAATGGTTGATGTAAGCCACCTAGGTTATATTGTCTGATTGGAATCTGATAAACTGGGACAAACCCAGAAGTGGCCAAGCCTTCAAGGCCTTGAAGATTGCCCTTAGTTTCAAAATATTGATCGGGAGGGAGGACTCCTCCTGAGTCCACAACCCCTGTGTCTTCCTGGCACCCCAAACCGCTCCCCATCCGGATAGGCTTGTGTCAGTTGTCACTATCTCCCAGGATGGTCTTAAGAAGCATGTCCTTTGGGACAGATGATCTGGACAGAGCCTCCAAGGGAGCGTTTCTTCTCTCGACCGGCTGTCTAATGCAATCTGTTAAGACAGATCTGAATGATCGCCGTTCCACTGCCTCAGCATGCACAGTTGTAAAGGTCTGAGATGGAACCTGGCAAAAGGAATGATGTCCATGCAGGACACCATGAGACCAATCACCTCCATACACTGAACCACAGAGGGACTCAAGGAGGTTCGAAGGGCAAGACATGCCGAAGTTAGCTTGCAACGTCTCTGGTCTGTTAGAAATATCCTCATGGATATGGAGTATATTATACCACCCAGGAATTCCACCCCGGTACTTGGAATAAGAGAACTCTTTTCCAAGTTTATCTTCCATCCATGTGATCGAAGAACACTGAGAAGGGACTCCGAAATTCCTTCTGCAAGACGAAAGGATGGTGCTTGCACCAGAATATCGTCTAAGTATGGGGCTACTGCAATACCCTGAGTTCTGACAACGGCTAGAAGAGCCCCATGAACCTTTGTAAAGATTCTTGAAACAGTAGCTAGGCCAAACGGAAGGGCAATGAACTGGCAGTGCTGGTCCAGGAATGCAAACCTCAGGAACTGAAAGTGTTCCCTGTGGATTGGAACATGCACTTTAGGTCCAGAATTGGGCGGAAAGTTCCTTCCTTCTTTGGGACCACAAAAAGGTTTCACTAAAACCCCAAACCTCTTTCTTCGATAGGCACCGGGACAACAACTCCTAAGGAGGATAGATCCCGAACGTACCCTATAAAGGCATCCCTCTTTTCTGGTCTGGTAGACAGATTCAAGAGAAGGAATCTGCCCTTTGGCGGATGAGATTTGAAGCCTATCTTGTATCCCTGAGATACCACCTCCAGGACCCACGGATCCTGTACATCCTTGAACCAGGTGTCTGAAAAAAGAGACAGTCTGCTCCCTACACGATCTGATCCAAGATCGGGGGCCGCACCTTCATGCCGATTTGTTATCGGCGGGCTTCTTATTCTGCTTGGATTTATTCCAGGACTGAGCTGGCTTCCAAGTACTCTTGGGTTGCTCAGGCTTGGAGGAGGATTGTTGTTGTTGGGATTTGTCAGAACGAAAGGAACGAAAATTAGAAGATTGTGGTCCTTTAGACTTCTTCTTCTTCTTATCTTGGGGTAGGAAGGCACCCTTGCCTCCGGTAACCGTAGAAATAATGGCGTTCAGGCCTGGACCAAATAAAATCTTTCCCTTGAAGGGAAGAGAAAGAAGACTGGACTTAGAAGTCATATCTGCAAACCAAGACTTCGACCAGAGTGGCCGGCAGGCTAGGACCTCAAAGCCAGAGGCTTTTGCATTTAGGCGCATAATTCGCATGTTCGCATCACATATAAAAGAATGAGCAATTCTCAGAGCTTTAATTCTGTCTTGAATATCCTCGAGGGGAGACTCCACCTCAATGAGGTACGACAAAGTTGCACCAGTAGGTAGCCGCTCCGGCAACTGCAGCCGCCGGTGGATACAAAAATCCTGTATGTTGAAACATCTTTCTCAGAAAGGTTTCCATTTTCTTATCTATCGGCTCTCTGAACGAAGAACTATCCTCTAGAGGTATAGTAGTACGTTTAGCAAGTGTAGAAATAGCACCATCAACCTTAGGAATGGAGCCCCACAAATCCAGTTTAGAGTCCGGGAACAACTTTTTAAAAGTAGACGAGGGGGAAAAGGAAGAACCAATTCTTTCCCATTCATTCTTAATAATGTTCGCCATCTTAACCAACACAGGAAAAGTCAAAGGAACTTTCCTGTCTTTGTAAACTCTGTCTAATTTAGGTATCAGAGGTTCCAGAGGCCGCGCTGCCTGAAGAACTTATAACGTAGACAGAACCTCCTTTAATAAAAAACGCAAGTGCTCAATTTTAAATCTAAAGGACGGTTCCTCCGCAGCAATAGGCTTAAGACGCTAAGGACTCCGACCCAGAAAGCTCATCCTATGAAGCTACAGAGGTTAACTCATCATTGGATAACTGGGACATAATAGCTAAATCCGATAAATATTTAGATGACTCCGGGTCAGGAGAGCTATCTTTAATCTCTCTGTTGCATTTGTTAGAGCGAGTTAATGCTCTGAGGGCTGCAGAAACTGCCGTTTGTAACTGCGTGGCAAAGTGCGCAGGAAGAAGGCCCCCTCCGGATGGAGGATTAGATGTGCTACGGAGAACTGCATATGGAGTGGATAATGTAGCAAGGGTAGTAATCTCACGGATGCTGAGGCCTGAGAGGTAGAAGGC
The DNA here is from genome assembly GCF_027579735.1 of Bombina bombina. Lineage (NCBI taxonomy): Eukaryota > Metazoa > Chordata > Amphibia > Anura > Bombinatoridae > Bombina > Bombina bombina. Next base: position 278,106,077 of record NC_069506.1, on the reverse strand, counting down.
TCAGAGGGACTAAGAGCCTTAGCAGGCTTGTCTCCCTTCTTAGACTTTATAACGGTGTTAAGGCATGTGGAACATAATTAAGTGGGCGGGAAAACCACGGCCTCCTCACAATATAAACAGGTATGATTTAGTACAGAAGGAGTACCTTCTAACATGTCAGTCCTCCATAGCTCAGTTTATACCTACAGAAGGACACAAATAAAAAAAAAAATTTTTTTTTTATAGAAAACTGCACCTTTATACTCCTAATGGCTGGGGCACTCACTACCTCCTAGACCCAGACAGTTAACAGAGGAAACGCTCTCCTCAGGTTGAAGTCTCAGCCAGAATGGAGGAAATGAACATAGACCACACCAGGTCACATAGAGTGCAAGACAGTACTTCCCTTGTTATTACAAGTACAGCAAGTAATAGGAGCTGTGCAACACTTTCAAAAACAAAAGTGAAACTTAAAGGGACACTGAACCCAAATTTTTTCTTTCGTGATTCAGATAGAGCATGGAATTTTAAGCAACTTTCTAATTTACTCATATTATCAAATTTTCTTTATTCTCTTGGTATCTTTATTTGAAATGCAAGACTGTAAGTTTAGATGCCGGCCCATTTTTTATAAACATCCTTGGTTGTCCTTGCTGATTGGTGGATACATTTATCCACCAATAAAAAAGTGCTGTCCAGAGTCTGAACCAAAAAAAGCTTAGATGCCTTCTTTTTCAAATAAAGATAGGAAGAGAACGAAGAAAAATTGATAATAGGAGTAAATTAGAAAGTTGCTTAAAATTGCATGCTCTATCTGAATCACAAAAGACAAAATTTGGGTTCAGTGTCCCTTTAAAAGTGAAACCTGTTTGTTTCAGCCAAAAACACACAGTCTATCAGCCTAGGAAAAAAAACACACAAAGCAGCATGTAAATAATTAATACACGGATTAATTAACCCTAACTGTTCAATAAACCCCTTCAGAGGATATTATCCCTGGATCCTATCAAGGTATAAAGGAGCCACACTGTGACCCTTTTATAGCATTTTATGTGTAAAAATTTAAACAATCTTACCTCCAGGATCCATGCTGTGGAACAGAACACAGCCTCTCAAGTGTGACAGTCTTATAGTAGCACTCCTGACATGGACTTGAGTGAGAGAAAGCAGGCAGTGAAACTCGTCAACACTGATTGCTTAGGAGCTGTTAGCAGTAGTCTGGATGGTTTCGCAGAAAAACTTTCCCTGCATCTCCAGACTCTAACTTTCATCAATACTCTCACTGAGAGGTTGACATGACTACTTAAAACTCCAGTCATATCTCGAAGGGCAGATACCCTTTTTCAGGACTCTCCGAAACTTCTGACACTTCTCTGTCACTTTCTTACGCGACGAAAGGCAAAGAATGTCTGGGGTAATGAGGAAGTGGGAGGGGTATTTAAGCCATTGGCTGGGGTGTCTTTGCCTCCTCCTGGTGGCCAGGTGTTGTATTTCCCAACAGTAAGGAATTAAGCCATGGACTCTCCCTATCTTAGGAAGGAAATTAGATTGACAACCCTTAGGTTTAGCCTTCTTATCCTGAGGAAGGAAGGCCCCTTTTCTACCAGTCACAGTGAACATAATGGAATCAAGACCATGGCAAAATAAAGACTTCCCCTTAAAAGATAAAGAGAGAAGTCTCGACTTATAGACCATGTTTGCTGACCAGGACTTCAGCCATGAGGCCCTGCGAGACAGGACAGCAAATGTTGAGGACTTAGCATTCAGACGAACAACCTGCATATTAGCATCGCAAATAAAAGAATTGACTAATTGCAAAGCCTTTATTCAATCCTGAATTTCCTCCAAAGGTGTTTCTTCTTATCTGATTTGATTTTAGGAGTCACTCCAGTGAGCAGCTCCAGCGACCGCTGCTATTTTTGCAACCGGTTGCCAAAGAAGACTTAGTTGAAGAAAAATTCTTCTTAAGTACCCCTCTAATTTTCTATCCATATGGTCCTTAAAAACTTAAATTATGCTTACCTGATCAGTTTCTTTTCTTCCGATGGAAAGAGTCCACAGCTGCATTCATTACTTTTGGGAAAACAATACCCAAGCTATAGAGGACACCGAATGCAAAAACGGGAGGGTACAGTAGGCGGCCCATTCTGAGGGCACTAAGTCTGAAAAAACCACAACCCAACTAAACTCCGCTTCGTCGGAGCTGGGCAAAAAAAATAGAAGGAAAAGGCCCCAAGGACACTGACCCGCAGATAGTCTGAAAGCCCAACTAGAGACCGAAAGCAGACGCACTGAGCCAACACTCCTCCAGGGGACAGTCGCCCAGCAGTCGGTCCCCACACAACCCTTACTAGTACAGTACAAAAATCCCCAAAAGGGAGAGAACAAGGGTAAGCTAAAGGGATACCCAAGGTACAGCAAAATCCATAAAGGAGAACCCCCCTCAAAAGGAAGGCCAAGTCCACAGAGACCCAAATAGATCCCGAGAACAAGGGGAGACGACGCCCAACCCACAAGGAGCAACCGAGCATCATCAAGGAGAAGAACATCTCCTGAACATCGTGCAACAGCACCGAAAAGACAGCTGAAGACAAAGTCCTCAAAACGTCAGAACTCAGAGACTGAGCAAACAGAAATTACAAGTATCAAACTCAGAATAAACGTCTGAGTCCAGTAACACGCTGCCATCCGTAGGAGTACAGGGAGAAAACACTATTCGTAAAGAAGAAGAGGCTGAACGAAATAGCAAATTGCGCAACCTCCAGACAGAGGACACTCTGCAGACAATCCAGGCGGCCAAGCCTGCTCACAGATCAAACAGGGGAAGAGGCACAGAACCTTTAAAAAAGGCCCACAGTCATCCCAAAGACCTGAGCAGCAGATCTGAAAGCAAGAGAACTGAAAGGAACCCCAAAACCGGCCCCCAAAAGGGCGGAAGAATGGACACAGCCACTTTAATCTAAAGACAATCGAGCAGTCGATAGACCCAAGGGATCTAGCAAGGCCACCCGACTAAGTCTCAATGCTGAGCCAGCAGCTCCCCAGATGGGAAGGAGCAGCTCAAAGAGCAGACCAGTCCCCGAACCAGATAAAACATCTGCTCCAACCTCCCTACACAGGAGAGGCCCCTAAAAAGGAACCACACCTCTGTAAGGAGGACACAGAGCCCCCTGAAGAGGAGAGCGTCGATAACCCCCTGCCCAAAAGACAGGAAGTCGTAGAAGAACTGAGAGGACACAAGGCCACGTCACTGACGAACACGGAAGAACCCCTTAAAACACCATTGTTCTAGCAGACCTACCAGGTGCAAAAGTGACAGCTGAGCAACCGCAAACCTTCCGTTTGCTAGGCAGGAAGCCCACCATCAAGTTACATTAGTTGGCTGTCCCAAGGGAACCGTATCGTACGCACAAGACAAGGCCCAATGAGCCCCGGCTCTCAGTAAATCTGGCCCAGTTGTAAAACAGAACAGCCAGAACAAGGGCAACGCCCAAGTACCCCGGCAACTGGAACCCCTAGGCCAGTCCTAGGTAACATCCCACAGTGGGATCCACAAAGAGAAAATGCTGAGTAAACACCCTCGGTAACCAGAAGATCAGGACAAAAAGCCCGGGCCCCACAATGTTTAGATTAAACAATCTTCCAGGAAAATAAATCCCTCGTCTGATATAAAGAAACAGACAACCCAGGGAAAAATCCAGAATAACCCGGATAACAAGAGCAAGAAGCCCTTGCAAGTCCCGACCCAAAGGGAAGAGACCATCCCTTACAGGAGCCCAACACTCCAAAGAGCCAAGGCCATAAAAGGTTACTAGAGCTAACAGGCGTCCAAGCAACATTAACATGATTGTGCTTGAAAGCGCTGCTAATCCCCCTTAAGGGACACAAGGCGCTGCTCAATTTATCAACCTCAAAAGGAGGAAGGCTGAGTAGACATCGCCGGGGATCAAACTAGCAACTCTCGGCTTACTACAGTACAGAGTAGCCACATAGCGTTAGTATGCTGAGCTAGCAGTCCATCTGGTCACGAGCTCCCTACACAAGGGGAACAGTGAGGACAAGTCAGCCGAACAGAGGAATATCAAGCCTCCACATCACCTCAGATTCGAAATCAGAGGACAGTAAAACATGGGCTTGTATGCCACCTGGATGGCAATACCCGAACCCTATGAGTGGAAAACCACTAGGACCTCTTCTTCCCGAGAAGGAGATGCAGAGCATTTCCAATACCGGGGAAGGACCCCTAACCGGAGCCTCACTGTCTAATGTCCTGAAAAGGGAACAACCAACTCCCGAAGGGAATCCAAGTCCCCCGAAGGTGACCCATCCACAAGGAGAACGGACAATCCAAGAGGTCTCAATGAAGAAGAGAACCACTAAAGGAACAAGTCTAAAAAGGACAATTTCCTAAAGCAACACCGCCGCTACCGGCGGGAAAGAGGCACTAAACCCTCTAATTTTCCCACCACGTGGGAAGGAATACTCTAGGTTACTAGGGTATTGGAAGCAACAGAGAGTGATGCAGCAAAATTCACTGACCCAGTCACCAGAGAGACGGCTATATAGGACTGAAACAATCCTGAGAGACGCACAGGCCCGCAAGTCCTCTTGAGAATGCTTAGCTGAAACTTGTAAAACAAATAACAAGAAACATAAATAACGTAAATAGCACTCGGCACCCCCACCTGACCAGCAAGGTATAATAGGCGCCACGTGTCTGAATAAGCACGAGACAGAAGATCTGAACCCAAGCAGGACCAGCCTGCAACCAGGGTCATAACTACCAAGCTGGCTAAATCCGCACTCAGAGAGGGAGGAAGAAAAACAGACAAACATGGGACTGCACTGCCCTCCAGTAGCCGAGAGACCTGGGGCAATCAGGCACGATCACAATCGCAAATAAACATCTGGACTTTGTAGACGCGCAAGCACCAAAAGTATGTAAAAGCGAAAACGTGCCACAACCTCAGGGCGGAACAATCCATCCTTCGAGGAGGGAAACACATAACCTGGGTTATCTGCATGTATAGTAGTAGTAGTAGGAAGCGGTAGAGAAATCGCCTTCCGGAGGACTGGGCCCCCCGAGGCGGATGGCTCAGCAGTCCCTTGAAATCCCCAAGCCCGAGGAACAAGGCGCTCTAGGACGGCCTAAAGATCATAACTGACTGACCTGAGTCAATGGGGCCAATTCGCATTCCTCACAGGACGAAGACTCTGAATCAGAAAGTTGAACAATCTCAACACCAGTATCCTCCATAACTGGATAAAGGATACCAACAAAAAAAATTGACTATATAGAAAACAATTAAAATGGCACCTGACACCTACAATGGCTGGGGCACTCACCACCTCCTATGAACCAGACAACAACGGACTAGAATTCTCCATAGCCACACAGTCAGGAATGCGGAAATGGGAGACCAGAACGTAGACACGCCCGGTCGCAAGGTGAACAGTACAGTCCAAAAAAAGCGTGTCCAACCATAAGGTCGCATCACTTCAAAAGGACGTTATGTTCCAATAGCCACGAGTCCAGTTAACACTACACATAAGCAGATTGAATCACATAACAAACATGATGAAAAAAAACAGAATTTATGTTTACCTGATAAATTACTTTCTCCAACGGTGTGTCCGGTCCACGGCTTCATCCTTACTTGTGGGATATTCTCTTCCCGAACAGGAAATGGCAAAGAGCCCAGCAAAGCTGGTCACATGATCCCTCCTAGGCTCCGCCTTCCCCAGTCATTCGACCGACGTAAAGGAGGAATATTTGCATAGGAGAAATCATATGATACCGTGGTGACTGTAGTTAAAGAAAATAAATTATCAGACCTGATTAAAAAACCAGGGCGGGCCGTGGACCGGACACACCGTTGGAGAAAGTAATTTATCAGGTAAACATAAATTCTGTTTTCTCCAACATAGGTGTGTCCGGTCCACGGCTTCATCCTTACTTGTGGGAACCAATACCAAAGCTTTAGGACACGGATGAAGGGAGGGAGCAAATCAGGTAACCTAAATGGAAGGCACCACGGCTTGCAAAACCTTTCTCCCAAAAATAGCCTCAGAAGAAGCAAAAGTATCAAACTTGTAAAATTTGGTAAAAGTGTGCAGTGAAGACCAAGTCGCTGCCTTACATATCTGATCAACAGAAGCCTCGTTCTTGAAGGCCCATGTGGAAGCCACAGCCCTAGTGGAATGAGCTGTGATTCTTTCAGGAGGCTGCTGTCCGGCAGTCTCATAAGCCAATCTGATGATGCTTTTAATCCAAAAAGAGAGAGAGGTAGAAGTTGCTTTTTGACCTCTCCTTTTACCAGAATAAACAACAAACAAGGAAGATGTTTGTCTAAAATCCTTTGTAGCATCTAAATAGAATTTTAGAGCGCGAACAACATCCAAATTGTGCAACAAATGTTCCTTCTTTGAAACTGGATTCGGACACAAAGAAGGCACGACTATCTCCTGGTTAATGTTTTTGTTAGAAACAACTTTCGGAAGAAAGCCAGGTTTAGTACGTAAAACCACCTTATCTGCATGGAACACCAGATAAGGAGGAGAACACTGCAGAGCAGATAATTCTGAAACTCTTCTAGCAGAAGAAATTGCAACCAAAAACAAAACTTTCCAAGATAATAACTTAATATCAACGGAATGTAAGGGTTCAAACGGAACCCCCTGAAGAACTGAAAGAACTAAATTGAGACTCCAGGGAGGAGTCAAAGGTTTGTAAACAGGCTTGATTCTAACCAGAGCCTGAACAAAGGCTTGAACATCTGGCACAGCTGCCAGCTTTTTGTGAAGTAACACAGACAAGGCAGAAATCTGTCCCTTCAAGGAACTTGCAGATAATCCTTTCTCCAATCCTTCTTAAAGAAAGGATAGAATCTTAGGAATTTTTACCTTGTCCCAAGGGAATCCTTTAGATTCACACCAACAGATATATTTTTTCCATATTTTGTGGTAAATTTTTCTAGTTACAGGCTTTCTGGCCTGAACAAGAGTATCAATAACAGAATCTGAGAACCCTCGCTTTGATAAGATCAAGCGTTCAATCTCCAAGCAGTCAGTTGGAGTGAGACCAGATTCGGATGTTCGAACGGACCTTGAACAAGAAGGTCTCGTCTCAAAGGTAGCTTCCATGGTGGAGCCAATGACATATTCACCAGGTCTGCATACCAAGTCCTGCGTGGCCACGCAGGAGCTATCAAGATCACCGATGCCCTCTCCTGATTGATCCTGGCTACCAGCCTGGGGATGAGAGGAAACGGCGGGAATACATAAGCTAGTTTGAAGGTCCAAGGTGCTACTAGTGCATCTACTAGAGTCGCCTTGGGATCCCTGGATCTGGACCCGTAGCAAGGAACCTTGAAGTTCTGACGAGAGGCCATCAGATCCATGTCTGGAATGCCCCACAGTTGAGTAATGTGGGCAAAGATTTCCGGATGGAGTTCCCACTCCCCCGGATGTAATGTCTGACGACTTCAGAAAATCCGCTTCCCAATTTTCCACTCCTGGGATGTGGATTGCAGACAAGTGGCAGGAGTGAGTCTCCGCCCATTGAATGATTTTGGTCACTTCTTCCATCGCCAGGGAACTCCTTGTTCCCCCCTGATGGTTGATGTACGCAACAGTCGTCATGTTGTCTGATTGAAACCGTATGAACTTGGCCTTTGCTAGCTGAGGCCAAGCCTTGAGAGCATTGAGTATCGCTCTCAGTTCCAGAATATTTATCGGTAGAAGAGATTCTTCCCGAGACCAAAGACCCTGAGCTTTCAGGGGTCCCCAGGCCGCGCCCCAGCCCATCAGACTGGCGTCGGTCGTGACAATGACCCACTCTGGTCTGCGGAAGCTCATCCCCTGTGACAGGTTGTCCAGGGACAGCCACCAACGGAGTGAATCTCTGGTCCTCTGATTTACTTGTATCGTCGGAGACAAGTCTGTATAGTCCCCATTCCACAGACTGAGCATGCACAGTTGTAATGGTCTTAGATGAATGCGCGCAAAAGGAACTATGTCCATTGCCGCTACCATCAAACCTATTACTTCCATCAGAATGTCGTCCAAGTAAGGTACTACTGCAATGCCCCTTGGTCTTAGCACCGCTAGAAGGGACCCTAGTACCTTTGTGAAAATCCTTGGAGCAGTGGCTAATCCGAACGGAAGTGCCACGAACTGGTAATGCTTGTCCAGGAATGCGAACCTTAGGAACCGATGATGTTCCTTGTGGATAGGAATATGTAGATACGCATCCTTTAAATCCACCGTGGTCATGAATTGACCTTCCTGGATGGAAGGAAGAATTGTTCGAATGGTTTCCATTTTGAACGATGGAACCTTGAGAAACTTGTTTAGGATCTTGAGATCTAAGATTGGTCTGAACGTTCCCTCTTTTTTGGGAACTACGAACAGATTGGAGTAGAACCCCATCCCTTGTTCTCCTAATGGAACAGGATGAATCACTCCCATTTTTAACAGGTCTTCTACACAATGTAAGAATGCCTGTTTTTTTATGTGGTCTGAAGACAATTGAGACCTGTGGAACCTCCCCCTTGGGGGAAGCCCTTTGAATTCCAGAAGATAACCTTGGGAGACTATTTCTAGCGCCCAAGGATCCAGAACATCTCTTGCCCAAGCCTGAGCGAAGAGAGAGAGTCTGCCCCCCACCAGATCCGGTCCTGGATCGGGGGCCAACATCTCATGCTGTCTTGGTAGCAGTGGCAGGTTTCTTGGCCTGCTTTCCCTTGTTCCAGCCTTGCATTGGTCTCCAGGCTGGCTTGGCTTGAGAAGTATTACCCTCTTGCTTAGAGGACGTAGCACTTGGGGCTGGTCCGTTTCTACGAAAGGGACGAAAATTAGGTTTATTTTTGGCCTTGAAAGACCTATCCTGAGGAAGGGCGTGGCCCTTGCCCCCAGTGATACCAGAGATAATCTCTTTCAAGTCAGGGCCAAACAGCGTTTTCCCCTTGAAAGGAATGTTAAGCAATTTGTTCTTGGAAGACGCATCCGCTGACCAAGATTTTAACCAAAGCGCTCTGCGCGCCACAATAGCAAACCCAGAATTTTTCGCCGCTAACCTAGCCAATTGCAAAGTGGCGTCTAGGGTGAAAGAATTAGCCAATTTAAGAGCACGGATTCTGTCCATAATCTCCTCATAAGAAGGAGAATTACCAGTGATCGCCTTTTCTAGCTCATCGAACCAGAAACACGCGGCTGTAGTGACAGGGACAATGCATGAAATTGGTTGTAGAAGGTAACCTTGCTGAACAAACATCTTTTTAAGCAAACCTTCTAATTTTTTATCCATAGGATCTTTGAAAGCACAACTATCTTCTATGGGTATAGTGGTGCGTTTGTTTAGAGTAGAAACCGCCCCCTCGACCTTGGGAACTGTCTGCCATAAGTCCTTTCTGGGGTCGACCATAGGAAACAATTTTTTAAATATGGGGGGAGGGACGAAAGGTATACCGGGCCTTTCCCATTCTTTATTTACAATGTCCGCCACCCGCTTGGGTATAGGAAAAGCTTCGGGGGGCCCCGGGACCTCTAGGAACTTGTCCATTTTACATAGTTTCTCTGGGATGACCAAATTCTCACAATCATCCAGAGTGGATAACACCTCCTTAAGCAGAGCGCGGAGATGTTCCAACTTAAATTTAAATGTAATCACATCAGGTTCAGCTTGTTGAGAAATTTTCCCTGAATCTGAAATTTCTCCCTCAGACAAAACCTCCCTGGCCCCCTCAGACTGGTGTAGGGGCCCTTCAGAAACAATCTCATCAGCGTCCTCATGCTCTTCAGTATTTTCTAAAACAGAGCAGTCGCGCTTTCGCTGATAAGTGGGCATTTTGGCTAAAATGTTTTTGATAGAATTATCCATTACAGCCGTTAATTGTTGCATAGTAAGGAGTATTGGCGCGCTAGATGTACTAGGGGCCTCTTGTGTGGGCAAGACTGGTGTAGACGAAGGAGGGGATGATGCAGTACCATGCTTACTCCCCTCACTTGAGGAATCATCTTGGGCATCATTTTCTCTAAATTTTGTGTCACATAAATCACATCTATTTAAATGAGAAGGGACCTTGGCTTCCCCACATTCAGAACACAGTCTATCTGGCAGTTCAGACATGTTAAACAGGCATAAACTTGATAACAAAGTACAAAAAACGTTTTAAAATAAAATCGTTACTGTCACTTTAAATTTTAAACTGAACACACTTTATTACTGCAATTGCGAAAAAGTATGAAGGAATTGTTCAAAATTCACCAAAATTTCACCACAGTGTCTTAAAGCCTTAAAAGTATTGCACACCAAATTTGGAAGCTTTAACCCTTAAAATAACGGAACCTGAGCCGTTTTTATATTTAACCCCTTTACAGTCCCTGGTATCTGCTTTGCTGAGACCCAACCAAGCCCAAAGGGGAATACGATACCAAATGACGCCTTCAGAAAGTCTTTTCTATGTATCAGAGCTCCTCACACATGCATCTGCATGTCATGCTTCTCAAAAACAAGTGCGCAATAAAGGCGCGAAAATGAGACTCTGCCTATGATTAGGGAAAGCCCCTAGAGAATAAGGTGTCCAATACAGTGCCCGCCGGTTATTTTACAAAATTCCCAAGATTAAAATAATTCCTCAAGGCTATGGAGTATAAAATATGTTTATATATAAATCGATTTAGCCCAGAAAATGTCTACAGTCTTAAAAAGCCCTTGTGAAGCCCTTATTTACTGTCTGTAATAAAATGGCTTACCGGATCCCATAGGGAAAATGACAGCTTCCAGCATTACATCGTCTTGTTAGAATGTGTCATACCTCAAGCAGCAAAAGTCTGCTCACTGTTCCCCCAACTGAAGTTAATTCCTCTCAACAGTCCTGTGTGGAACAGCCATCGATTTTAGTAACGGTTGCTAAAATCATTTTCCTCTTACAAACAGAAATCTTCATCTCTTTTCTGTTTCAGAGTAAATAGTACATACCAGCACTATTTTAAAATAACAAACTCTTGATTGAATAATAAAAACTACAGTTAAACACTAAAAAACTCTAAGCCATCTCCGTGGAGATGTTGCCTGTACAACGGCAAAGAGAATGACTGGGGAAGGCGGAGCCTAGGAGGGATCATGTGACCAGCTTTGCTGGGCTCTTTGCCATTTCCTGTTGGGGAAGAGAATATCCCACAAGTAAGGATGAAGCCGTGGACCGGACACACCTATGTTGGAGAAAACCCTGTTCAATAATCCCCCCTCAGGAGATATTAACCCTTGATTCCAAGATACTAAAAGAGTCCCACTGAAACCCTGTATTTTTCATGTGAGTTTGCAGAAACAAATGAGTAACAGTACATTCATAAAGAAGTAAAATGAAACAATCTTACCGGAATCTACACCATGGAACAGGAACACGGCCCTTCAAGTCATGGACTTGAGAGAAGAAAGCAGGCAGCGAAGTGAAGTTCGACAACGCCGATTGCTTGTGGAGTTGTTAAAATGAGTCGGGATGGTGTCGCAGAAAGACTGTTCCTGCATCTTCGGACTCTAACTTTCATCCAAGCCCTCACTGAGAGACTGACAGGATTACTTAAAACTCCCGTCCCATGTTGAAGAGTACTACCCTCCATAAGAGACGAAAACAAACTTCTGACACTTCTCTGCCAACCTCCTGGGATGAAAGGCAAATAATGACTGGGGGATGAGGGAAGTGGGAGGAGTATTTAAGCCTTTGGCTGGGGTGTCTTTGCTTCCTCCTGGTGGCCAGGTTCATATTTCCCAAAATGAATGAATGCAGCTGTGGACTCTTTCCATCTTTGAAGAAAAGAGGTACTATCTTCTAGGGGATATAGATAGCTCGCTCCATCCACCTTAGGAATAGTATGCCATAACTCTAGGATAGAGTCAGAGACTGGAAACATTCTCTTAAAATTTGGTAAAGGAGAAAAAGGAATCCCGGGCTTCTCCCATTCCTTAGTGATGATGTCAGACATACGATATAGAACTGGGAAAAACTCCAGAAACTTGGATTTAATTTTATAAACTCCGTTTAATTTTGAAATCCTTAGGAGTTTCCAATGGTTTTGACACTGGAACATCTAAGGTAGCTAAAACCTCCTTAAGTAGTAAACGAAGGTGTTCAAGCTTAAATCTGAAATTAACCTCCTTAGACTCCACTAGATTGTCTGAATCAGAGTCAGAATCAGAGATCTCCCCCTCAGAAGCAGGTGAGGAATGGTCATCCCCCAAAAATTTAGGATAAAGTGACCAACGCAGCATTGTCATTTGATGAGATTCCCAAGTCAGAGGAAACATATTTAATTTTTCTCTTTCTCTCACCTGCTATAGATAAGGAGCTCAGCGCAGCAGAAACAGACAATTGAAGTTGTGCTGTGAAATCTCCTGACAAAAGAAATTTCTCCAGAAAGAGACTGAGCTCAGCCGCAGGGCTCAGAAAATTGGTGGGGGGCAGGGTGGGTCAGCAGCGAGTAAAGTTATTCCCGGGGTAGCTCTCACGGTGTCCTCAACACAGGTGTCTCAGCCCCAGGGGTCTCGCACGGGCACACCACAGGCAGTAGATAGGAAAGCGGCAATGCATGGGGATACATACTCGTGCCAGGTCTATAGCCTCCATGCACACCTGAAATCGAAGGTGGTAAAGAGGATTCAAGACGGTAAGTACCTCAACATCTTTGAGCTATCCACAGAGGTGCATAGGCAGAAAGAGATGGCAGAGGACTGCATGGGCCGGAAGAAATTTAAGTGGCCCGACATGTTCGTGGAATGGCACCGTTGATTTAGAGTATACGCCACCAGCTACATGAAGAGGCATATATACAAAAGTGGTGCAAAGCACAAGTCACAGGCGTGAAAATATAAAAAGTCCAAGTTTTATTCCAAAATCGTTAAAATCATAAGGTATACAGCCATAGATACTGCACTGACAACAGGCATTGAATGTGAAGCCGTGCTCTTATGCCGACATGTTTCGTGCTACATGCACTTCTTCACTGCTTATAGGAGCAACGGCTTCCCACGGCTCATATTCACTCTTAATCTTAAAGTTACAGTACATAATTACAATCCTGAATACTCATTCTATGCTATTCAATGTAAATTCAAAGGAGAACATTATCATACATTTGTGCAACAAAATATTCTTTCCTATATTAGTTAAACACAAATATGTCCCAAAGTGAGTTCATTAGTAATCTTATAATAGTGCAACAAAATATTCTATCACATATAGATTAAATATATATATGTCCCGGAATGAGTTATATGTATAATTTCATAGTGTGACAATTGTAAGGCTTGCAAAGTTAATCATTCTGTATGCTACCATTAAAGGGACACTGAACCAAAATTTTTTCTTTTGTGATTCAGATAGAGCATGCAATTTTAAACAACTTTCTAATTTATTCCTATTATCAATTTTTCTTCATTCTCTTGCTTTCTTTATTTGAAAAAGAAGGCATCTAAGCTATTTTTTTGGTTCAGAACCATGGAAAGCACTGGTTTAGTGGTAGGTGAATTTACCCACCAATCAGAAAGAACAACACAGTGTGTTCACCAAAAATGGGCCAGCATCTAAACTTACATTCTTGCATTTCAAATAAAGATACCAAGAGAATGAAAATAATTTGATAATAAGAGTAAATTAGAAAGTTGTTTAAAATTGCATGCTTTATCTGAATCACAATAGAAAAAAATTGGGTTCAGTGTCCCTTTAACATTCTGACATATAAATCAATATCCTTTCTAAAATTGAGAACATAAGGGATAGAGGTATTCAGGGTAAAAATCCAAAATTCTTCTCTAAGGTTTAGCTTATTCTCCCTATTTCCCCTCTTCTCTAAATGGGAACATGATCAATCCCTTGTACAGATAAAAGTGTAAAGAGTCAGAGTTAAGAAACTCTCTGAAATGTTTGGCTATTGGCTTATCAAATTCTCGGTCATCTTATATGCTCCAACAACCTGTCCTTTAGAGGTCTCTTTGTTTTCCCCACATGTTTAGAGCACCCCCTACAGGTCAACAAGTATATTACATGTGTAGCAGCACAATTAATGTAGAAATTAATTGTGTGTATATGGTTCATGTGAGAAGAAGTAAAATTAGCTCCTTCTTCCACATAATCAAAGGTTTTACAGATATTTCTCCTGCATTTAAATAAACCCTTTAGTAAGTTTAGATTGATCCAACACATTTCTTACCCTAAAGGGCGTTCAGTGAACGATTCCATCCCGCCAGAACTGAGTTTCATGCACTACCAGTCGTTTGATGACGCACTAGACATAGTGCGGGGAGCCGGGCCTGGGGCTCTGATGTCTAAGCTGGACCTGGAGTCCGCGATCCGCTTGCTCCCTATCCACCCATCCTCATTTAGGCAGATGGGGTGCTGGTTTGATGAAGCTTATTACGTGGACCGCTGCCTACCCATGGGTTGCTCCATCTCCCGTAGTTCCGAATGGCGAGGTTTGGGGTCCCTTTGGACGAGGATAAGACGCAGGGTCCTTGTACGTGTCTCACTTTCCTGGGCATTGAAATTGATTCACTGGCAAGGGAATGCAGGATAAAATGTATAAGATGCTGGAGGTGGTTAGGTCAACCACCTCATCTCGCTGCGGGAGATGCAATCACTTTTGGGTCTCTTAAATTTTGCAGGTAGGATCATTCAGCTTGGTGGTGGCACAACTCTAACCTCGCGGATAAAGATCACGAGAGAGATAGTGGCTGACCTTCAAGTTTGGGACAGATTCCTACAGGACTTCAATGGCATCTGCCTGTGGAGAGGCGACATCATGTGAGGGCGAGCAACGCTTCTTGCTACAGTGGCTAAAGGTAAGCAGGTCACAAAGGGGGCAGTGGCGTCCAGACTTTCAGCTGTTTCTTTCTTTTAAAGGCTATACGCTGTTCAGGACGTTGTGTACCTTTCTCATTTTGCAGATAGTATGGGACTGGGGGCGTATGGAGGTTCCACGAAGAGACATCAGGGAACCAATTACGGCAGACCAACTAATTCTTTTGCTCAGGGAGTTACCGTCAGTCCCCTTTAGAGTCCTGGCTCTTCGGAGCAGCTTTTGGATTGGCTTTTCATGGGGCGCTGCGAGTAGGAGAATTGGTCCTGCCTTCTAAGACTGCTAAAAGGGGGTGTATCATGAATGAACACGTTCATGTGATAGGTGACTTAGAGCTGCTGTTTATCCCACAGTCCAAAACAGATCAAGATGGACGAGGCGCGTGGATTTCCCTTCCAGGGCAACCAGGGACCGCTTGTTGCCCTCAGCAGCTGGTATCTTTTTACATGGAAGTGCAACCAGGAGGGGTCTCCATGTTTTTAATTAACGCTAATGAGGAGCAGTTGACGCAATTTAAATTTAGAAGAATCTTGGGAAGGGTAGCTCAGCGAGCGGGCCTTGACTCCTCACGCATTGTGCCCCACTCCTTTAGGGTGGGGGAAGCTATGACTGCAGCTGAGTTAGGTTGGTCTTCGGATCGTATTCGTTCATTGGGGCGATGGAGATCACAACGGTACAGATCTTACGTCAGACCATTGCAGATACAGTTCCAGTAGTATTGTGTAATAATTGTGTAGCCCTTGGTAATGTGTTTGGCAGATGGAGGTCGTGGGAGTGTTGTATTGTTACATTTTGATGTCAGGACCACTACGGCCAGACACTAAGTGCTATTTCTGTTGCAGGCACACGTCCAGATCCTGTTCAGTGTGGATCTTAGGCCACACATATGTACACTGGGCTTCCATTCATACTTAGGCTGTGCCTGGAGGACAACTGGGATTCCCCTTGGCGGGTTTGTGCTGGGTAGATCTGCCCGCTTTGCTGCAGGATGTTGCTAGGAGGTGGGAAAAACCTCACATCCTTATTCTGCATGCAGGTGGCAATGATGTGGGGTCTATACCCACATTGGATTTAATCCAGGCAATGCAGGCCGATCTGCGGCAGTTCAAGCTATGATTTCCTGGTGTGCGAATTGGGTGGTCGAATGTGATCCCTAGATTGAGGTGGAGGCACATGTGGTGCCATAAGGCAGCTTTTAGATCTGCAAAAAGATAAGCAGGGAAATGAGAAAGCTAGTAAGGGACCTCAAGGGTTTTGTGATACAGCATGGGACCATTTCTACAGCCCATAAAGGCTTATGCCGGCAGGATCGGGTTCATTTGGAGCCCGTAGGAATGGACCTGTTCATGCAAAACATCAGTTAAGTGTCCCAACAGTATTATTGCACAAAAGTAAATAATAGACTAAAAACCTGCCATTTTTAAAAAAATAAATAAAGATGGCACCTATATATCCCTCATTCGAAGTAATGCAGCTGACTGGGGAGACTTACCACATCCTTTAAGTACAGAAGGATAGAACTCTATCGGAGCAAACAGACACAATATCAGTCACGTTATCCACTGACTCCAACTAAAATCTCCAAGGCGGAAGTCAGCGGAGCGCGAGAAAACATGTGACCACGACTAAACAGAAAAAAACAGAAGCGGAGCGAGTGGTAAAACGGCGCCAAAACAACTGCCATAAAAAATATAAGTACATGGAAATTTTTAAATCGTGGAATCTGTATATATTTTTGTGTTTTTTTTTAATTGTATTTGATATATTGCAATTTTTAGATGCAATTTATAAAAATTACCTCAAGGTCACTATATGATCATTGAAATTAAAAAATACCTATTTGTGAAAGGGTTATTGAAAACTGGGTGGTCTATGTAAAGCGCATATAAGCTTCAGCTGTGCAAATTAAATATATATACATGACTAAGGGCGATATGGCCTGAAACTTTATACTTTATATGCCCCTTCAATAGATTATTTCTACACTGCAAGTGTTGCTGCTGCATTGATGTTATGACAGTTATACATGTCTGCTAGACAAGATACTTCACAGGACAACAAAGTCTTTATGACAGTGAGATACGTCCCATAGACACCTTTGGTTCTATCCAGTAACAATACTTTACCATAACAAAACAGACATGAAAATATTTTGGAGTTACATATATTTATTTACATAAATCAAATCCACTAAAGAAACACTAGAATGCAGGTGAACAGATGCTCAATAAAATTCAAACATGATTTTACCTTTACCACGAGGACCCTTGGCAACCTCAAGTGCATCTATGCATTTAGGACATTGCCTTCCCCTACCCTCCCTTACTCCACTTCACTCACCTGCCAGGTACTTAGTCCTTGGAAGAAGAAGAACAGAGCAAATCCCCATACCACAGAGGTGCAGATGATACAGAAAAGAGGGATTGGACGGATCCTTTCACCACTGCGCAACTATAAGAAATTTGAGAAAAGAGAAAATGGGTTGGGGATAAATAGAAAGAGAAAGTCACTGATACAAAAGGTGGAAATTATTAGCACTATGGTGCATCCATTATCAGTGCACCAGCTATCCTTTCCCTCAATTCATCTACTGAGTCAATAACTCAACAAATCCAGCCATCCTGTCCCCCAACTCAACAATGCAGCCATTCCGTCCCAATGTCAACAATGCAGCTAATTTGTCCCCAAGTCAACAATCCAGCTGTCTTTTCCTCAACTAAACAATTTAGCCACCCTTTCCCCAAATCATCAATCCAGCCAGCCATCTCATCCCCAACAAAACAAACTAAGAATCCCTTCTCAAATTCAACAAACCAGCCTTTCTCATCTCAATATATCTCCCATCTCTTCTCTAACTCAACTATCTAGCCATTCCATAGCACCCCTAATGCTGAACTCAAACAAACCAACCAACCCTTCCCAAACTCAACAAACCAGCAATTAATCAAATAATTTTCTGGCATTTCTTTAATCCACAGCTGTCATCACTCCCTTAAATTATTTTGATAAGGAATGCCTATTTAGTTGTTATCTCTCCCACCATCTCGCTGAAGGCTAAAAACTTACCAGCTATTCTAACTCAAGCTCACTCCACATTTCTCCACTGTAACTGAGCAACAATTTTGTTCTGTAATAAAACCGTCATTCCTCAACACTATCCCAATTCAAACTCACCAGTCCTCCACACATTGGGCCAATCTTACTCAGCTTACTAGATATTGTCTTCAATTTTACCTTGGCTATCTAACAATGTCCAAACCATTCACAAAAACACTGGTTACCTCTCTTTTATAATCTTAACATAAAACTCATCGGTCAATCTAACACATAACTCATCCAGATTTGTATTTTTATTCATTGATCATGATGCCAAGACCTCACTGGCCTTATTTCCCTTAGTCAGTAAATACCCCTCTTTAAACGTATCAATCACACATTTAGCAAATCACTGCACATCCCCATCTCTTTTTCTATTTCTCCCTTGTTTGCTGGAAATCGCTCATCCCCTTACAAGCCAGCCACATAAACTACCTTCATGGTGATGTAGAAGGCACAATACAGCAGTAAGTTGCAAATTCCAATGGCTAGGAGATAGGAAGCAAAATCGTTGGGTCTGACAATGAGTCCGAAGGCTGCCCTGTAAAATCGGAATTTTGAGACTGATTAGTGCCCACCAGATGTGGTAAAATATAGTAACTTAACTCTGAATTTAAAGTGAAGGTAAACTTTGGTGATTGAAAGCCCGTTTTTTTAAAATAATATTAAACAGGGGCACTTTCATTCATCAAAGTTTACAAAGCAGCCATTTTGATTAAAAACTTACCTTTGCTTTTTTCACAGCCAGAGCAGCTTACCCCTCCTGGAAATCCTTTCTTCACATGTCAGCAATGACTAATCTGGCTTCCTCCAATCACGGCTTTTCCCCCAGGGTACTCATTGCCTGAGGCCATGCTGTGATTGGCGGAAGCCAAATTAGTCATTGCTGACGTGTGAAGAAAGGACTTCCAGGAGGGGGAAGCTGCTCTGGCTGAGAAAAGAAAAAAAGGTAAGTTTTTAATCAAAATGGCTGCTTTGTAAACTTTGATGAATGAAAGTGCCCCTGTTTTTAATAGTATTTTTAAAAAACGGGCTTTCATTCATCAAAGTTTACCTTCACTTTAAGAAAGTATCAAACAAGGTCTCATAAAAAAGATACCAGACCACAGAAAATACTTACAAGGACCAATTTACAATGTTCCCCATTACAAGCAGCACCATGCGGTCCTGAAAAATAAAGGCAGGTAGTGTGAGAGAGGAGATGTATTACTGGAGCAACGAGAGAAGGGAAAGATGAAATAAGCAAAATGGAGGATTAGGGAGGAGCAAATGATGGGAGTGTAAGAGGAGAAACAGAGAGTAGAAGCAATCAAGAGTAGGGAAGCATGATAGGAGCAACAGAACAGAGGGGAAATAAACTAGCAATGAGCAAACAAAAGTGGAAGGGGGGTGAAAGGCAGCATCAGAGGGACAAGGAGAGTAACTTATTAGAAGAGAAGTCAGAAGAAAGGGGATAAGTAGAGGAGGAAGTGAGAGCACAGAGAGGGGGGGGAGTAGAGGGGGAAGTGAGAGCACAGAGAGGAGGATAAGTAGAGGAGGAAGTGAGAGCACAGAGAGGGGGATAAGTAGAGGGAGAAGTGAGAGCACAGAGAGGGGGATAAGAAGAGGGAGAAGTGAGAGCACAGAGAGGGGGATGAGAAGAGGGAGAAGTGAGAGCACAAAGAGGGGGATAAGAAGAGGGAGAAGTGAGAGCACAAAGAGGGGGATAAGAAGAGGGAGAAATGAGAGCACAAAGAGGGGGATAAGAAGAGGGAGAAGTGAGAGCACAGAGAGGGGGATAAGAAGAGGGAGAAGTGAGAGCACAGAGAGGGGGGTAAGTAGAGGGAGAAGTGAGAGTACAGAGAGGGGGATAAGTAGAGGGGGAAGTGAGAGCACAGAGAGGGAGATAAGTAGAGGGGGGAGTGAGAGCACAGAGAGGGAGATAAGTAGAGGGGGAAGTGAGAGCACAGAGAGGGGGGAAAGTAGAGGGGGGAGTGAGAGCACAGAGAGGGGGATAAGTAGAGGGGGAAGTGAGAGCACAGAGAGGGAGATAAGTAGAGGGGGAAGTGAGAGCACAGAGAGGGGGATAAGTAGAGGAGGAAGTGAGAGCACAGAGAGGGGGATAAGTAGAGGAGGAAGTGAGAGCACAGAGAGGGGGATAAGTAGAGCGGGAAGTGAGAGCACAGAGAGGGAGATAAGTAGAGGGGGAAGTGAGAGCACAGAGAGGGAGATAAGTAGAGGGGGGAGTGAGAGCACAGAGAGGGGGATAAGTAGAGGGGGATAAGTAGAGGAGGAAGTGAGAGCACAGAGAGGGAGATAAGTAGAGGGGGAAGTGAGAGCACAGAGAGGGAGATAAGTAGAGGGGGGAGTGAGAGCACAGAGAGGGAGATAAGTAGAGGGGGAAGTGAGAGCACAGAGAGGGGGGAAAGTAGAGGGGGAAGTGAGAGCATAGAGAGGGGGATAAGTAGAGGGGGAAGTGAGAGCGCAGAGAGGGGGATAAGTAGAGGGGGCAATGAGAGCACAGAGAGGGGGGAAAGTAGAGGAGGAGTGAGAGCAAAGAGAGGGGGGTAAGTAGAGGAGGAAGTGAGAGCACAGAGAGGGGGATAAGTAGAGGGGGAAGTGAGAGCACAGAGAGGGGGATAAGTAGAGGGGGAAGTCAGAGCACAGAGAGGGGCATAAGTAGAGGGGAAATTGAGAGCACAGAGAGGGGGGAAAGTAGAGGAGGAGTGAGAGCAAAGAGAGGGGGGTAAGTAGAGGAGGAAGTGAGAGCACAGAGAGGGGGATAAGTAGAGAAGTAAGTGAGAGCACAGAGAGGGGGGTAAGTAGAGGAAGAAGTGAGAGCACAGAGAGGGGGGGTAAGTAGAGTAGGAAGTGAGAGCACAGAGAGGGGGATAAGTAGAGGGGGGAGTGAGAGCACAGAGAGGGGGATAAGTAGAGGAGGAAGTGAGAGCACAGAGAGGGGGATAAGTAGAGAGAGCACAGAGAGGGGGATAAGTAGAGGGGGAAGTGAGAGCACAGGAAGGGAGAGCACCGAGAGGGGGATAAGTAGAGGGGGAAGTGAGAGCACAGAGAGGGGGATAAGTAGAGGGGGAAGTGAGAGCACAGAGAGGGGGGTAAGTAGGAGGGGGAAGTGAGAGCACAGAGAGGGAGATAAGTAGAGGGGGAAGTGAGAGCACAGGAAGTGAGAGCAAAGAGGGGAGGGTAAGTAGAAGAGGAAGTGAGAGCACAGGAAGCGAGAGCAAAGAGAGGGGGATAAGTAGAGGGGGAAGTGAGAGCACAGAGAGGGAGATAAGTAGAGGGGGGAGTGAGAGCACAGAGAGGGAGATAAGTAGAGGGGGAAGTGAGAGCACAGAGAGGGGGGAAAGTAGAGGGGGGAGTGAGAGCACAGAGAGGGGGATAAGTAGAGGGGGAAGTGAGAGCACAGAGAGGGAGATAAGTAGAGGGGGAAGTGAGAGCACAGAGAGGGGGATAAGTAGAGGAGGAAGTGAGAGCACAGAGAGGGGGATAAGTAGAGGAGGAAGTGAGAGCACAGAGAGGGGGATAAGTAGAGCGGGAAGTGAGAGCACAGAGAGGGAGATAAGTAGAGGGGGAAGTGAGAGCACAGAGAGGGAGATAAGTAGAGGGGGGAGTGAGAGCACAGAGAGGGGGATAAGTAGAGGGGGATAAGTAGAGGAGGAAGTGAGAGCACAGAGAGGGAGATAAGTAGAGGGGGAAGTGAGAGCACAGAGAGGGAGATAAGTAGAGGGGGGAGTGAGAGCACAGAGAGGGAGATAAGTAGAGGGGGAAGTGAGAGCACAGAGAGGGGGGAAAGTAGAGGGGGAAGTGAGAGCATAGAGAGGGGGATAAGTAGAGGGGGAAGTGAGAGCGCAGAGAGGGGGATAAGTAGAGGGGGCAATGAGAGCACAGAGAGGGGGGAAAGTAGAGGAGGAGTGAGAGCAAAGAGAGGGGGGTAAGTAGAGGAGGAAGTGAGAGCACAGAGAGGGGGATAAGTAGAGGGGGAAGTGAGAGCACAGAGAGGGGGATAAGTAGAGGGGGAAGTCAGAGCACAGAGAGGGGCATAAGTAGAGGGGAAATTGAGAGCACAGAGAGGGGGGAAAGTAGAGGAGGAGTGAGAGCAAAGAGAGGGGGGTAAGTAGAGGAGGAAGTGAGAGCACAGAGAGGGGGATAAGTAGAGAAGTAAGTGAGAGCACAGAGAGGGGGGTAAGTAGAGGAAGAAGTGAGAGCACAGAGAGGGGGGGTAAGTAGAGTAGGAAGTGAGAGCACAGAGAGGGGGATAAGTAGAGTAGGAAGTGAGAGCACAGAGAGGGGGATAAGTAGAGGAAGAAGTGAGAGCACAGAGAGGGGGGGTAAGTAGAGTAGGAAGTGAGAGCACAGAGAGGGGGATAAGTAGAGTAGGAAGTGAGAGCACAGAGAGAGGGATAAGTAGAGGGGGAAGTGGGAGCACAGAGAGGGAGATAAGTAGAGTAGGAAGTGAGAGCACAGAGAGGGGGATAAGTAGAGGGGGAAGTGAGAGCACAGAGAGGGGGATAAGTAGAGGGGGAAATGAGAGCACAGAGAGGGGGTAAGTAGATGGGTTAAGTGAGAGCACCAAGAGAGGGATAAAAAGAGGGGGAAGTGAGAGCACCAAGAGGGGGATAAAAAGAGGGGGAAGTGAGAGCACAGAGAGGGGGGTAAGTAGAGGGAGAAGTGAGAGCACAGAGAGGGGGATGTGAGAGTACAGAGAGTGGGATAAGTAGAGGAGGAATTGAGAGCACAGAGAGGGTGATAAGTAGGAGGGGAAGTGAGAGCACAGAGAGGGAGATAAGTAGAGGGGGAAGTGAGAGCACAGAGAGGGGGATATGTAGAGGGGGAAGTAGGAGCACAGAGAGGGGAAAAGTAGAGGGGGAAGTGTGAGCACAGAGAGGGGGATAAGTAGAGGGGGAAGTGAGAGCACAGAGAAGTTGATAAGTAGAGGGGGAAGTGAGAGCACAGAGAAGGGGATAAGTAGAGGGGGAAGTGAGAGCACAGAGAGGGGGATAAGTAGAGGGGGAGTGAGAGCACAGAGAGGGGGGTAAGTAGAGGGGGAAGTGAGAGCACAAAGAGGGGGGTAAGTAGAGGGGGGAGTGAGAGCACAGAGAGGGGGTTAAGTAGAGGGGAAAGTGAGAGCACAGAGAGGGGGGTAAGTAGAGGGGGGAGTGAAAGCACAGAGAGGGGGGTAAGTAGAGGGGGAAGTGAGAGCACAAAGAGGGGGGTAAGTAGAGGGGGTAGTGAGAGCACAGAGAGGGGGTAAGTAGAGGGGAAAGTGAGAGCACAGAGAGGGGGGTAAGTAGAGGGGGGAGTGAGAGCACAGAGAGGGGGATAAGTAGAGGAGGAAGTGAGAGCACAGAGAGGGGGATAAGTAGAGAGAGCACAGAGAGGGGGATAAGTAGAGGGGGAAGTGAGAGCACAGGAAGGGAGAGCACCGAGAGGGGGATAAGTAGAGGGGGAAGTGAGAGCACAGAGAGGGGGATAAGTAGAGGGGGAAGTGAGAGCACAGAGAGGGGGGTAAGTAGGAGGGGGAAGTGAGAGCACAGAGAGGGAGATAAGTAGAGGGGGAAGTGAGAGCACAGGAAGTGAGAGCAAAGAGGGGAGGGTAAGTAGAAGAGGAAGTGAGAGCACAGGAAGCGAGAGCAAAGAGAGGGGGATAAGTAGAGGGGGAAGTGAGAGCACAGAGAGCGGGGTAAGTAGAGGAGGAAGTGAGAGCATAGAGAGGGGGATAAGTAGGAGGGGGAAGTGAGAGCACAGAGAGGGGGATAAGTAGGAGGGGGAAGTGAGAGCACAGAGAGGGGGATAAGTAGAGGGGGAAGTCAGATCACAGAAAGTGAGAGCAAAGAGAGGAGGGTAAGTAGAAGAGGAAGTGAGAGCACAGAGAGGGGGATAAGTAGGAGGGGGAAGTGAGAGCACAGAGAGGGGGATAAGTAGAGGGGGAAGTGAGATCACAGGAAGTGAGAGAACACAGTGGAGGGTAAGTAGAAGAGGAATTGAGAGCACAGGAAGCGAGAGCACAGAGAGGGGGATAAGTAGAGGGGGAAGTGAGAGCATGAAGAGCAGGATAAAAAGAGGGGGAAGTGAGAGCACAGAGAGGGTTGTAATTAGAGGGAGAAGTGAGAGCACAGAGAGGGGTATAAGTAGAGGGGGAAGTGAGAGTACAGAGAGGGGGATAAGTAGAGGAGGAAGTAAGAGCACAGAGAGGGGGACAAGTAGGAGGGGAAGTGAGAGCACAGAGAGGGGGATAAGTAGAGTAGGAAGTGAGAGCACAGAAAGGGGGATAAGTAGAGGGGGAAGTGAGAGTACAGAGAGGGAGATAAGTAGAGGGGGGAAGTGGGAGCAAAGAGAGGGGGATAAGTAGAGGGGGAAGTGAGAGCAAAGAGAGAGGGATACGTAGAGGGGGAAGTGAGAGCACAGAGAGGGGGATAAGTAAAGGGGGAAGTGGGAGCACAGAGAGGGGGATAAGTAGAGGGGAAAGTGAGAGCACAGAGAGGGGGGTAAGTAGAGGGGGGAGTGAGAGCACAGAGAGGGGGATAAGTAGAGGAGGAAGTGAGAGCACAGAGAGGGGGATAAGTAGAGAGAGCACAGAGAGGGGGATAAGTAGAGGGGGAAGTGAGAGCACAGGAAGGGAGAGCACCGAGAGGGGGATAAGTAGAGGGGGAAGTGAGAGCACAGAGAGGGGGATAAGTAGAGGGGGAAGTGAGAGCACAGAGAGGGGGATAAGTAGAGGGGGAAGTGAGAGCACAGAGAGGGGGGTAAGTAGGAGGGGGAAGTGAGAGCACAGAGAGGGAGATAAGTAGAGGGGGAAGTGAGAGCACAGGAAGTGAGAGCAAAGAGGGGAGGGTAAGTAGAAGAGGAAGTGAGAGCACAGGAAGCGAGAGCAAAGAGAGGGGGATAAGTAGAGGGGGAAGTGAGAGCACAGAGAGCGGGGTAAGTAGAGGAGGAAGTGGGAGCACAGAGAGGGGGATAAGTAGAGGGGGAAGTGGGAGCACAGAGAGAGAGATAAGTAGAGGGGGAAGTGAGAGCACAGAGAGGAGGGTAAGTAGAGGGGGAAGTGAGAGCACAGAGAGCGGGGGAAGTAGAGGGGGGAGTGAGAGCACAGAGAGGGGGATAAGTAGAGGGTGAAGTGAGAGCACAGAGAGGGGGTAAGTAGAGGGGGAGTGAGAGCACAGAGAGGGGGGTAAGTAGAGGGGGAAGTGAGAGCACAGAGAGGGGGGTAAATAGAAGTCGAAGTGAGAGCACAGAGAGGGGGATAAGTAGAAGGGGCAGTGAGAGCACAGAGAGGGGGGTAAGTAGAGAAGGAAGTGAGAGCACACAGAGGAGGATAAGTAGAGGGGGAAGTGAGAGCACAGAGAGGGGGGTAAGTAGGAGCACAGAGAGGGGGATAAGGACAGGGAAGAAATAACAAGATGACATCAGCTAATAGTCACATCAGCTAACAACCTGTAGTGTCAGCTGTTACACACTACTGACATCAGCTAGTAGCACAACCTGTAGTGATAGCTGTTACACACTACTGATAT
This sequence comes from Bombina bombina, assembly GCF_027579735.1. Taxonomy (NCBI): domain Eukaryota; kingdom Metazoa; phylum Chordata; class Amphibia; order Anura; family Bombinatoridae; genus Bombina; species Bombina bombina. Next base: position 278,080,641 of record NC_069506.1, on the reverse strand, counting down.
CAGATAATAACACAACCTGTAGTGTCAGTTGTTACACACTACTGACATCAGCAAATGGCACAACCTGTAGTGTCAGCTGTTACACCCTACTGACATCAGCTAATAACACAACCTGTAGTGATAGCTATTACACACTACTGATATCAGATAATAACACAACCTGTAGTGTCAGTTGTTACACACTACTGACATCAGCAAATGGCACAACCTGTAGTGTCAGCTGTTACACACTACTGACATCAGCTAGTAGCACAACCTGTAGTGATAGCTGTTACACACTACTGATATCAGATAATAACACAACCTGTAGTGTCAGTTGTTACACACTACTGGCATCAGCAAATGGCACAACCTGTAGTGTCAGCTGTTACACACTACTGACATCAGCTAATAACACAAATTGTAGTGATAGCTGTTACACACTACTGATATCAGCTAATAACACAACCTGTAGTGTCAGCTGTTACACACAACTGACATCAGCTAATAACACAAATTGTAGTGTCAGCTGTTACACACTACTGACATCAGCTAATAACACAACCTGTAGTGTCAGCTGTTACACACTGCTGACATCAGCTAATAACACACCCTGTAGTGTCAGCTGTTACACACTATTGACATCCGCTAATAACACACCCTGTAGTGTCAGCTGTTACACACTACTGACATCAGCTAATAACACACCCTGTAGTGTCAGCTGTCACACACAACTGACATCAGGTAATAACACACTACTGATATCAGCTAATAACACAACCTGTAGTGTCAACTGTTACACACTACTGACATCAGCTAATAACACAACCTTTAGTGTCAGCTGTTACACACTACTCACATCAGCTAATAACACAAACTGTAGTGTCAGCTGTTACACACTACTGACATCAGCTAATAACACAACTTGTAGTGTCAGCTGTTACACACTACTGACATCAGTTAATAGCACAACCTGTAGTGTCAGCTGTTACACACTACTAACATCAGCTAATAACACAGCCTGTAGTGTCAGCTGTTACACACTACTGACATCAGCTAATAACACACCCTGTAGTGTCAGCTCTTACACACTACTGACATCAGCTAATAACACAACCTATAGTGTCAGCTGTTACACACCACTGACATCAGCTAATAGAACAAACTGTAGTGATAGCTGTTAAATACTACAGACATTAGCTAATAACACAACCTGTAGTGTCAGCTGTTACACACTAATGACATGAGCTAATAACACAACCTGTAGTGATAGCTGTTACACACTACTGACATCAGCTAATAACACAACCTATAGAGTCAGCTGTAACACACTACTGACATCAGCTAATAGAACAAACTGTAGTGATAGCTGTTAAATACTACAGACATTAGCTAATAACACAACCTGTAGTGTCAGCTGTTACACACTACTGACATCAGCTAATAACACAACCTATAGAGTCAGCTGTAACACACTACTGACATCAGCTAATAACACAACCTGTAGTGTCAGCTGTTACACAATACTGACATCAGCTAATAACACAACCTGTGGTGTCAGCTGTTACACACCACTCACATCAGCTAATAGCGCAACCTGTAGTGTCAGCTGTTACACACTACTGACATCAGCTAATAACACAACTCGTAGTGTCAGCTGTTACACACTACTGACATCAGCTAATAACACAACATGTAGTGTCAGCTGTTACACACTACTGACATCAGCTAATAATACAACATGTAGTGATAGCTGTTACACACCACTCACATCAGCTAATAACACAACCTGTAGTGATAGCTGTTAAACACTACTGACATCAGCTAATAACACAACCTGTAGTGTCAGCTGTTACACACTACTGACATCAGCTAATAATACAACATGTAGTGTCAGCTGTTACACACTACTGACATCAGCTAATAGCACAACCTGTAGTGTCAGCTGTTACACACCACTCACATCAGCTAATAGCGCAACCTGTAGTGTCAGCTGTTACACACTACTGACATCAGCTAATAACACAACTCGTAGTGTCAGCTGTTACACACTACTGACATCAGCTAATAACACAACATGTAGTGTCAGCTGTTACACACTACTGACATCAGCTAATAATACAACATGTAGTGATAGCTGTTACACACCACTCACATCAGCTAATAACACAACCTGTAGTGATAGCTGTTAAACACTACTGACATCAGCTAATAACACAACCTGTAGTGATAGCTGTTAAACACTACTGACATCAGCTAATAACACAACCTGTAGTGTCAGCTGTTACACACTACTGACATCAGCTAATAATACAACATGTAGTGTCAGCTGTTACACACTACTGACATCAGCTAATAGCACAACCTGTAGTGTCAGCTGTTACACACCACTCACATCAGCTAATAACACAACCTGTAGTGATAGCTGTTACACACTACTGACATCAGCTAATAACACAACCTGTAGTGATAGCTGTTACACACCACTCACATCAGCTAATAACACAACATGTAGTGTCAGCTGTTACACACCACTCACATCAGCTAATAACACAACCTGTAGTGATAGCTGTTAAACACTACTGACATCAGCTAATAATACAACATGTAGTGTCAGCTGTTACACACTACTGACATCAGCTAATAACACAACATGTAGTGTCAGCTGTTACACACTACTGACATCAGCTAATAATACAACATGTAGTGATAGCTGTTACACACCACTCACATCAGCTAATAACACAACCTGTAGTGATAGCTGTTAAACACTACTGACATCAGCTAATAACACAACCTGTAGTGTCAGCTGTTACACACTACTGACATCAGCTAATAATACAACATGTAGTGTCAGCTGTTACACACTACTGACATCAGTTAATAGCACAACCTGTAGTGTCAGCTGTTACACACCACTCACATCAGCTAATAACACAACCTGTAGTGATAGCTGTTACACACTACTGACATCAGCTAATAACACAACCTGTAGTGATAGCTGTTACACACCACTCACATCAGCTAATAACACAACATGTAGTGTCAGCTGTTACACACCACTCACATCAGCTAATAACACAACCTGTAGTGATAGCTGTTAAACACTACTGACATCAGCTAATAATACAACATGTAGTGTCAGCTGTTACACACTACTGACATCAGCTAATAGCACAACCTGTAGTGTCAGCTGTTACACACCACTCACATCAGCTAATAACACAACATGTAGTGTCAGCTGTTACACACTACTAACATCAGCTAATAGCACAACCTGTAGTGTCAGCTGTTACACACCACTCACATCAGCTAATAACACAACCTGTAGTGATAGCTGTTACACACTACTGACATCAGCTAATAACACAACCTGTAGTGATAGCTGTTACACACTACTGACATCAGCTAATAACACAACCTGTAGTGTCAGCTGTTACACACTACGGACATCAGCTAATAACACAACCTATAGTGTCAGCTGTTACACACTGCTGATATCAGCTAATAACACCACTTGTAGTGTCAGCTGTTACACACTACTGATATCAGCTAATAACACAACCTGTAGTGTCAGCTGTTACACACTACTGACATCAGCTAATAGCACAACCTGTAATGATAGCTGTTACACACTACTGACATCAGCTAATAACGCACCCTGTAGTGTCAGCTGTTACACACTACTGACATCAGCTAATAACACAACTTGTAGTGTCAGCTGTTACATACTACTCATATCAGCTAATAACACAACTTGTAGTGTCAGCTGTTACATACTACTCATATCAGCTAATAACAATACTGCCATACAGTTATCTAATTGTAAAGTGTTTCCTGTTTTGTATTTAGCTATTGCATTCCTTGTATAGAGGACATTACTAATATAACTAATACTTATATAAAAACAATGGCCCCTATTTATCAACCCGTCAACTTACTTCCATTCGCCGGCACCAATACGCTCGCCTAAGATCGCCTAACATCGCAGCTGCGGACCCGAATACGTTCTCCAAAGTTACCAAAAAAACTGTGCACCAAGTACGGGGCGTTGAGCAGCGGACTGTCATCGATCTCGCTGCTCTTCGGCTTTTTCCCAGCTTTATTGGTACCCTGTCACTAAACACCCACACTATACTAAAATGTTTTACCCCTATACCGCCGCTCCCGGACCCGCCACAACTAAATAAAGTTATTAACCCCTAAACCGCCGCTCCCGGAGTCCACCGCCACTACATTATACTTATTAACCCCTAATCTGCCGCCCCCCTACACTGCCGCCACCTACATTATGTTATTAACCCATAATCTGCTGCCCTACACTGCAGCCACCTACATTATACTTATTAACCCCTAATCTGCCCCCCCAACACCGCCGCCACCTATATTATGTTATTAACCCGTAATCTGCAGTCCCCAACGTCGCCGCCACTATATTAAATTTATTAACCCCTAAACCTAAGTCTAACCCTAACACCCCCTAACTTAAATCTAATTTAAATAAATATAACTAAAATTACTATCATTAACTACATTATTCCTATTTAAAACTAAATGCTTACCTATAAAATAAACCCTAAGATAGCTACAATATAACTAATAGTTACATTGTAGCTAGCTTAGGGTTTATTTTTATTTTACACGCAAGTTTGTATTTATTTTAACTAGGTACAATAGTTATTAAATAGTTATTAACTATTTAATAACTACCTAGCTAAAATAAATACAAATTTACCTGTAAAATAAAACCTAACCTAAGTTACACTAACACCTAACACTACACTATAATTAAATACAATTAACTAAATGAAATATAATAACCTAAATTAAATTAGCTAAAGTACAAAAACAAACACTAAATTACAGAAAATAATAAACAAATTACAGAAATTTAAACTAATTACACCTAATCTAATAGCCCTATCAAAATAAAAAAGCCCCCCCAAAATAAAAAAAATCCCTAGCCTAAACAACCAATGCAATGCCCCGCAAAAGGCCCTTTTAAGGGCTATTGGTAGTTTAGGCTAGGGTTTTTTTTTATTTGGGGTTTTTTTTTTTTATTTTGATAGGGCTATTAGATTAGGTGTAATTAGTTTAAATTTCTGTAATTTGTTTATTATTTTCTGTAATTTAGTGGGTTTTTTTGTACTTTTGCTAATTTAATTTAATTTAGGTTATTGTATTTAATTATATTGTAGTGTAGGTGTTAGTGTAACTTAGGTTAGGTTTTATTTTACAGGTACTTTTGTATTTATTTTAGCTAGGTAGTTATTAAATAGTTAATACCTATTTAATAACTATTATACCTAGTTAAAATAAATACAAACTTGCCTGTAAAATAAAAATAAAGCCTAAGCTAGCTACAATGTAACTATTAGTTATATTGTAGCTATCTTAGGGTTCATTTTATAGGTAAGTATTTAGTTTTAAATAGGAATAATGTAGTTAATTATAGTAATTTTAGTTATATTTATTTAAATTAGATTTAAGTTAGGGGGTGTTAGGGTTAGACTTAGGTTTAGGGGTTAATACATTTAATATAGTGGCGGCGACGTTGGAGACGGCAGATTAGGGGTTAATAACAGAATGTAGGTGGTGGCGGTGTAGGGGGGCAGATTAGGGGTTAATAAGTATAATGTAGGTGGCGGCGGTGTAGGGGGCGGCAGATTAGGGGTGTTTAGACTCGGGGGTTATGTTAGGGTGTTAGGTGTAAACGTAACTTTATTCTCCCACAGGAATCAATGGGATATCGGGCAGAACATGAGCTTTCGCTGCTTTCAGACTCCCATTGATTCCTATGGCATCTGCCGCCTCCAGAACATCTGTAATGACGTAAGCATTGATCTGTGTCGGACTTTGACCGGCGGATCGTATGTTACGTCACAAAATTCTATTTTTGCCGGTCTGTAGGGTTTGATAAATAAGGGGAATCAGGCTCGCCACAATTACGCTGCGGAATTGCAAGGTATTTGCGGTTGACGGCTTGATAAATAGGCCCCATAATGTCTGTAAATAAAAAGGAGCCTACAGGTGTTTACGTTTGGTGCATGAAATATATTAGTTTAGTTTTAAGAAAAATAAAATAGTAAAATCACTGTTACTACATATCTGCCTTTGTATAGATATCTATAGATGCCCAGGTCAAACACAAGCCTCCAGGTCAGGATTCACTTACCACATACATAGGGGGGCTACACTGTCTGACACAATCTGTGTAAAAGACCAGAAAGATCCGACGCACAATTCCAGAATCTAGAGAGAAAGGAAATTTGTAATGAAGTACATCTATAACATGATTATTATGAAACACCATAACCCAGTTCAGGAGCACTTACCCAGCCTCCACCGGCCCATGTAATAGAGCTGAGTGCTCAGCAGCAGAGTGAATAAAATATGAATCACAGAGAATATAATCCAGAAAGTGGTGTTCCCCTTACCGAAAACCTAAAGAGACAATGAGTGAGCACTGAAAACATGCAGGGGGAGGTAGTAAAAGAGGAGCAGCAGGGGGAGGTAGTGAAAGAAGGGCAGCAGAGGTAGGAACTGAAAGAAGAAAAGTAGGGGAAGCAGTGAAAGAGGGGCATCAGGGGGAGGAACTCAAAGAAGAGAAGTAAAGGAGGCAGTGAAAGAGGGGTAGCAAGGGGAAAGAATGAAAGAAGGGAAGTAGGGGAGGCAGTGAAAGAGGGGTAGCAAGGGGAAAGACTGAAAGAAGGGAAGTAGTGGAGGCAGTGAAAGAGGAGGAGCAGCAGGGGGGTGTAGTGAAAGAAGGGCAGCAGAGGTAGGAACTGAAAGAAGAAAAGTAGGGGAGGCAGTGAAAGAGGGGCATCAGGGGGAGGAACTCAAAGAAGAGAAGTAGGGGAGGCAGTGAAAGAGGGGCATCAGGGAGAAAGGGATGAAAGAAGGGAAGTAGGGGAGGCAGTGAAAGAGGGGTAGCAGTGAAAAAACTGAAAGTAGGGGAGGCAGTGAAAAAGGGATAGCAGTGAAAAAACTGAAAGAGGGGAAGTAGGGGAGGCAGTGAAAGAGGGGCAGCAGGGGGAGGAATGAAAGAAAGGAAGTAGGGGAGGCAGTGAAAGAGGGGCAGCAGGGGGAGGAATGAAAGAAAGGAAGTAGGGGAGGCAGTGAAAGAGGGAAATCAGGGGAGGAACTGTAAGAAGGGAAGTAGAGGAGGCAGTGAAAGAGGGGCAGCAGGGAAGGAACTATAAGAAGGTAATTAGAGGAGGTAATAAAAGAGGGGCAGCAAAGGAAGAACTGAAAGAATGGAAGTAGAGGAGGCAGCGAAAGAGGGGTAAGCAAGGGGAAAGAATGAAATAAGGAAAGTAGGGGAGGCAGTGAAAGAGGGGCATCAGGGAGGAAGGAATGACAGAAGGGAAGTAGGGGAGGCAGTGAAAGAGGGGTAGCAGGGGCAAGGAATGAAAGAAGAGAAGTAGGGGAGGCAGTGAAAGAGGTGCATCAGGGGGAGGAACTGAAAGAAAAGAAGTAGGGGAGGCAGTGAAAGAGGGGCAGCAGGGGGGAAGGAATGAAATAAAAGAAGTAGCAGAGGCAGTGAAAGAGGGGTAGCAGGGGCAAGGAATGAAAGAAGAGAATTAGGGCAGGCAGTGAAATAGGGGCAACAGGGGGAAGGAAAGAAAGGAAGTAGGGGAGGCAGTGAAAGAGGGGCAGCAGGGGGAAGGGATGAAAGAAGGGATGTTGGGGAGGCAGTGAAAGAGGGGCAGCAAGGAAGGAACTGAAAGAAGGGAAGTTGGGGAGGCAGTGAAAGAGGGGCAAGCAGGGGGAAGGAATGAAAGAAGGGAAGTTAGTGAGGCAGTGAAAGAGGGGCAGCAGGGAAGAACTGTAAGAAGGTAATTAGAGGGGCAACAAAGAAAGAACTGAAAGAAGGGAAGTAGTGAAGGCAGAGAAAGAGGAGCAGCAAAGGGAAGAAATCATAGAAGGGAAGTAGGGGAGGCCGTGAAAGAGGGGCAGCAGGGGGAAAAAAATGAAAGGAAGTAGGGTAGGAAGTGAAAGAGGGAGACCAGGGGAGGAACTGTAAGAAGGGAAGTAGGGGAGGCAGTGAAAGAGGTGCATCAGGGGGAGGAACTGAAAGAAAAGAAGTAGGGGAGGCAGTGAAAGAGGGGCAGCAGGGGGGAAGGAATGAAATAAAAGAAGTAGCAGAGGCAGTGAAAGAGGGGTAGAAGGGCCAAGGAATGAAAGAAGAGAATTAGGGCAGGCAGTGAAATAGGGGCAACAGGGGGAAGGAAAGAAAGGAAGTAGGGGAGGCAGTGAAAGAGGGGCAGCAGGGGGAAGGGATGAAAGAAGGGATGTTGGGGAGGCAGTGAAAGAGGGGCAGCAAGGAAGGAACTGAAAGAAGGGAAGTTGGGGAGGCAGTGAAAGAGGGGCAAGCAGGGGGAAGGAATGAAAGAAGGGAAGTTAGTGAGGCAGTGAAAGAGGTGCAGCAGGGAAGAACTGTAAGAAGGTAATTAGAGGGGCAACAAAGAAAGAACTGAAAGAAGGGAAGTAGTGAAGGCAGAGAAAGAGGAGCAGCAAAGGGAAGAAATCATAGAAGGGAAGTAGGGGAGGCCATGAAAGAGGGGCAGCAGGGGGAAAAAAAATGAAAGGAAGTAGGGTAGGAAGTGAAAGAGGGAGACCAGGGGAGGAACTGTAAGAAGGGAAGTAGGGGAGGCAGTGAAAGAGGTGCATCAGGGGGAGGAACTGAAAGAAAAGAAGTAGGGGAGGCAGTGAAAGAGGGGCAGCAGGGGGGAAGGAATGAAATAAAAGAAGTAGCAGAGGCAGTGAAAGAGGGGTAGCAGGGGCAAGGAATGAAAGAAGAGAATTAGGGCAGGCAGTGAAATAGGGGCAACAGGGGGAAGGAAAGAAAGGAAGTAGGGGAGGCAGTGAAAGAGGGGCAGCAGGGGGAAGGGATGAAAGAAGGGAAGTTGGGGAGGCAGTGAAAGAGGGGCAAGCAGGGGGAAGGAATGAAAGAAGGGAAGTTAGTGAGGCAGTGAAAGAGGGGCAGCAGGGAAGAACTGTAAGAAGGTAATTAGAGGGGCAACAAAGAAATAACTGAAAGAAGGGAAGTAGTGAAGGCAGAGAAAGAGGAGCAGCAAAGGGAAGAAATCATAGAAGGGAAGTAGGGGAGGCCGTGAAAGAGGGGCAGCAGGGGGAAAAAAATGAAAGGAAGTAGGGTAGGAAGTGAAAGAGGGAGACCAGGGGAGGAACTGTAAGAAGGGAAGTAGGGGAGGCAGTGAAAGAGGTGCATCAGGGGGAGGAACTGAAAGAAAAGAAGTAGGGGAGGCAGTGAAAGAGGGGCAGCAGGGGGGAAGGAATGAAATAAAAGAAGTAGCAGAGGCAGTGAAAGAGGGGTAGCAGGGGCAAGGAATGAAAGAAGAGAATTAGGGCAGGCAGTGAAATAGGGGCAACAGGGGGAAGGAAAGAAAGGAAGTAGGGGAGGCAGTGAAAGAGGGGCAGCAGGGGGAAGGGATGAAAGAAGGGATGTTGGGGAGGCAGTGAAAGAGGGGCAGCAAGGAAGGAACTGAAAGAAGGGAAGTTGGGGAGGCAGTGAAAGAGGGGCAAGCAGGGGGAAGGAATGAAAGAAGGGAAGTTAGTGAGGCAGTGAAAGAGGGGCAGCAGGGAAGAACTGTAAGAAGGTAATTAGAGGGGCAACAAAGAAAGAACTGAAAGAAGGGAAGTAGTGAAGGCAGAGAAAGAGGAGCAGCAAAGGGAAGAAATCATAGAAGGGAAGTAGGGGAGGCCGTGAAAGAGGGGCAGCAGGGGGAAAAAAATGAAAGGAAGTAGGGTAGGAAGTGAAAGAGGGAGACCAGGGGAGGAACTGTAAGAAGGGAAGTAGGGGAGGCAGTGAAAGAGGTGCATCAGGGGGAGGAACTGAAAGAAAAGAAGTAGGGGAGGCAGTGAAAGAGGGGCAGCAGGGGGGAAGGAATGAAATAAAAGAAGTAGCAGAGGCAGTGAAAGAGGGGTAGCAGGGGCAAGGAATGAAAGAAGAGAATTAGGGCAGGCAGTGAAATAGGGGCAACAGGGGGAAGGAAAGAAAGGAAGTAGGGGAGGCAGTGAAAGAGGGGCAGCAGGGGGAAGGGATGAAAGAAGGGATGTTGGGGAGGCAGTGAAAGAGGGGCAGCAAGGAAGGAACTGAAAGAAGGGAAGTTGGGGAGGCAGTGAAAGAGGGGCAAGCAGGGGGGAAGGAATGAAAGAAGGGAAGTTAGTGAGGCAGTGAAAGAGGGGCAGCAGGGAAGAACTGTAAGAAGGTAATTAGAGGGGCAACAAAGAAAGAACTGAAAGAAGGGAAGTAGTGAAGGCAGAGAAAGAGGAGCAGCAAAGGGAAGAAATCATAGAAGGGAAGTAGGGGAGGCCGTGAAAGAGGGGCAGCAGGGGGAAAAAATGAAAGGAAGTAGGGTAGGAAGTGAAAGAGGGAGACCAGGGGAGGAACTGTAAGAAGGGAAGTAGGGGAGGCAGTGAAAGAGGGGCAGTAGGGAAGGAACTGTAAGAAGGGAATTAGAGAGGCAGCAAAGAAAGAACTTGAAGAAGGGAAAAAGGGGAGGCAGTGTGATAGGGGCAGCAGGGGGAAGAAATCATAGAAGGGAAGTAGAAGAGGCCGTGAAAAAGGGGCAGCAGGGGGAAGGAATGAAAGAAAGAAAGTAGGGTAGGAAGTGAAAGAGCGAGAGCAGGGGAGGTACTGTAAGAAGGGATGTAGATGGATACAAAACAGAGGGGCGCCTCATGTGTAGATCAGAGGTACAATCCAATGTCACATAGCAAGTTGCCAATTGGGTACTCACATTTAGCTGGAGCACACTTATGTGCTGGTGGTAACAGGCTGATATCTTAGGGTGTATCAGCTAACCCTTGTCCTGGCTACAAACTGGAACACTGGAAACAGCTCCCAAGTATAGTCCGCCCCAGGGTGCGGTTCCAAGGATAGTAAGGTGCTGACACTTGGCTTTAGTTAAAAAGGGGTTAATTTAAAACTCACATAAAAACATTAACATTAAGTGTGAAAGGGCATAACCATATAGCCCCCTAATGCAATGCGTTTCTCGGCTTTACAATCGCTGTTTCATCAGGCATAAATGCACCCTATACTATTCTGAACTTTTAAATAAAAAGTAACCAATCAAAACATTAAATTAAACACACCCCTTTGGGGCGTGACTGAGCATATGTGTTATAGATATATAATACATTATTAAACATGGTACATTGTTGCATATCATAATAAACTTCACAAAACAATAACGAAGTGATTTAGAAATAATAATACTCCATATTCCAACAACATGTTATACATTTAATCTCTAAACAATAACTTATCCGATAACATCCAGGTCCCAATGACAGAACACAGAGCTTATCCGATCCAGTATTCTTTCTAAAACTTCTGTTTGTGTGTTTTAATAAAGGGCTCACAATCCTATGCACAATACCCGTTTCTCTTTTTAACGATTCTATTGTGCGACTATTTAGGGGGTTCTGTTTACACTGAAGCATTATTTACCTATTAGTGACGTCAGACGCCAATGATTGGTTCACTGAAATCTCATGTGACTCCAATCAACCACTAAGTAAATGGCCTACTCTACTCGTCACTAGTTACTAGGTGGAAAGCTCTGTGATGAGCCCTCCGTATATGTCTTAATAGGCAATATAAGTTATATATTGTGGTGCCCTATCAGCTGGCTTAGTCAAATAACGATAGAGACAAGAATATAAATATGTGGGTGTGTTTATAATCTAAAATTAATATAATAATAATTAAAATGTGTGCCATTACTTGAATAATCTGTAATACATTTTTTAATAATAATATGTGAAGTTAATATTGCATAAATTCATTATAAGAATTAATAATAGTGGTGTGTAAATATGTGAATTAATAATATAGATAAATGTAGTACATTTAAAGGCATCTTCTGTAATACTCAGTGTTACAAACACTATCTCTCCTCTGAGACATAAGATAAATATATAATTATGGAATGTGACCTAATGGATGTTATAATACGCATCCTTTAGTGTGATCAGATGTATATAGTATATATAGTGAATATGTTCCAATACACATCCCTTAGTGTGATAAAGTGTATATAGTGTAAATACTTGGATTAAATGTATATACATTTTTGATATTCCTATTACATCATATTTAATATCATTACCGTATTGAGATATATTGCCATTGCTGCTACCAAACCAACTGTAAAGCTAAGTGTGACGAATTCCATCTATTTTCATTAATCAACAAGCCCAATTTTAATACCATATATTATTACTGTGTGATATAACACTAAAAGGTCACTATATGCTGTCATTAGGACCCAATATGTCTACATAAAGGAGTGTGTAAACCACTCTACAAATAAAGACTTGTTACCTATACATACTGTATGTATAACTTCACATCAAAGTCTATTCTGTGGTATATCATTATGACCTACCAATTCCTAAATGCCAACTCATATAAGTGCTAGAAGGCAGGCAGGTCTAATATTTCATTTAGGCCAGAGGGGAACAAGGATTGGAAAAGATAAATCAAAAATGTTTCCCTCTGGCGCAAACGAGTATATCTATTGTAACCAGAGGAACTTGGAATGCTTTCCAAAGGGGTGATCCTTAAATGTGTTATAATTTGTATTATGTTTGATAGTGCTATGTCTAGAAACATTGTTTCAGAGAACATTTTTTCAAATTGCGCAGATGTTTACTCCATCTAGTACGTACCTTTCTGCAGGTGCGTCCCAAATACTGAGAACCACACTCACAGGTTAATACATACACAACAAAATCAGAACTACAGCTGAGTTGTGATTTAATATCAATCACTTCCCCAGTGTTATTACATGTAATAGATTTATTCCCATGAGTAACATATTTACACATAAGACATCTAGGTTTGTTACACCTAAAAGATCCAGATCTACCCTGACGTGTACATGGGCTTCTAATTGGTACATTATGAATGATTTTTTTTAGAAACCACCACCTTACTGGGGGGTAGTTTTTGCTTTAATGTTGGTGCCCGTCTGAATACTAAACTGGAGTTTTTTTCCAAATTCCCTTTTAAATAGGGATCTTTCAAAATTATTGGCCAATGAGTATTCATAATTTTTCTAATATGTCTGTCCTGAATTAAATTGAGTTATAAATGCAGGTTTCTGTAATGTGGTATTTTCTTGATCATCTCTGGGTTGGACTTTAGGTGCTAAAATCAATGCTCTGTCCAAATTTCTCTCTTTTCTATAACTATCCTGAATAAAATTATCAGGATATCCCTTTTCTCTAAATCTATTAAAGGGACACTGAACCCAAATTTTTTCTTTCGTGATTCAGATAGAGCATGAAATTTTAAGCAACTTTCTAATTTACTCCTATTATCAAATTTTCTTCATTCTCTTGGTATCTTTATTTAAAATGCAAGAATGTGAGTTTAGATGCCGGCCCATTTTTGGTGAACAACCTGGGTTGTCCTTGCTGATTGGTAGATACATTCATCCACCAATAAAAAAGTGCTGTCCAGAGTTCTGATTAAAAAAAAAAGCTTAGATGCCTTCTTTTTCAAATAAAGATAGCAAGAGAACAAAGAAAAAGTGATAATAGGAGTAAATTAGAAAGTTGCTTAAAATGGCATGCTGCTCTATCTGAATCACGAAAGAAAAAAAATTGGGTTCAGTGTCCCTTTAATAAGGATCAGAGATTGTTCGTTATATAATTCTATTGTACCACAATTTCTGTGGATTCGTCTAAATTGGCTATAGGGGATGTTTGTTTTCCAACTATTAAGGTGGTAGCTCTCAAAGTGTAAAAAGTTGTTACTGTCCACGCTTTTAACCTCTTAAGGACATATGACGGAATTTTTCTGTCATAAAACAATTGAGCAAACTGAAAGCTGTGTCCTTAAAGGGTTAAAATAGGTGACAAAACATCCCCCTCGGAGTCCCTCGGAGTCCCACTCCAAAATCACATTCAGATATTCAATTTGGACTGGCTGTATGTTGTTAGTGAAGGACAAGCCCATTTTATTACTATTCAGGCTGTTGACAAATTGGACAGCCGTATTAAGAGAACCCTCCCAAATAAACAACAAATAATCAATGTAACGGCCATAGAATACCAGGTTCGCACTCCAGTTAGAGTTAAATATATTGTTCTTCAAAAATGCCCATAAACAAATTAGCAAAACTGGGGGCGAACCTGGTACCCATGGCCATTCCAGAAACTGAAAATAGTTATGTGATAAAATAAATTAAATAAGTTGTAGTATAAAATCTTGTTGACAGGTTGGCAAGTATGCCATTCTCTAGAAATGTGTAGATTGCTGCTATCCCCAATTTGTGGTCAGTATTGGAATATAAAGCCCTAACATCACACATAATCCAAAAACATTCATTCCTCTTTTTAATGCAGGAGAGTTTGTTCAATGTCAGTTGTATCCTTATGTATGATGGCAGATTGGCTACATATTTTTGCAAAAACATAACTTATACTTACCTGAAAATTTCATTTCCATCGTTATGAGGAGAGTCCACGGCTTCATTAATTACTTGTGGGAAATATAGAACCTGGCCACTAGGAGGAGGCAAAGACACCCCAGCCAAAGGATTAAATACCTCCCCCACTCCCCTCACCCCCCCCCCCCAGTCATTCTGCCGAGGGAACAAGGAACAGTAGGAGAAATATCAGGGCATAAAAGGTGCCAGAAGAAAAAACAAAAGAAATTTAGGTCCGCCCAACGGAGAACCGGCGGGAGCCAGGGACTCTCCTCGTAAAGATGGAAATCAAATTATCAGGTAAGCATAATTTATGTTTTCCATCTTATACGAGGAGAGTCCACGGCTTCATGCATTACTTGTGGGAAACAAATACCCAAGCTCTAGAGGACACTGAATGAAAAATGGGAGGGTAAAAAGGAGGTGGACCCTATTCTGAGGGCACCACAGCCTGCAAACCCTTTCACCCAAAAGCTGCGTCAGCTGAAGCAAAAACGTAAAAAATTTGTAAAACATTGTAAAAGTATGTAAGGAGGACCAGGTAGCTGCCTTACAAATCTGCTCCATAGAGGCCTCATTCTTAAAGGCCCAAGAAGAAGCCACAGCTCTAGTTGAGTGAGTCGTAATCCTCTGAGGAGGCTTATGACCCGCTGTCTCATAAGCCAAACAAATCATGCTCCTCTGCCAAAAGGATAGGGAAGTAGAAGAAGCCTTCTGCCCCTTGCGCTTCCCTGAATAGACAACAAACAAAGCTGAAGTTTATCTCAAATCCTTCGTAGCCTGAAGATAGAATTTCAAGGCTCGAACCACATCCAAGTTATGAAGTAACTGTTCCTTCGAAAAAGAAGGTTTAGGACACAAAGAAGGAACCAAAATGTCCTGATTAATGTTGCGATTAGACACAACTTTAGGGATAAATCCCAGTCCAGTGCGAAGGACAGCCTTATCTGCATGGAAAAACAGGTAAGGAGGCTCACATTGCAAGGCTGCTAATTCAGAGACAATGTGTGCCGAAGCAATGGCCAGTAGAAAAAGAACCTTCCAAGACAGAGTCTTAATGTCAAGAGAATGCAAAGGCTCGAACGGGGGCCCCTGCAAAACCTTCAGAGGGGAGCAGAATGTCTAAACACAGGCCTGATCTTGGACAGAGCCTGAACAAAAGACTGAATATAAGGAAGCTCAGCAAGCTTTTTGTGTAACAGCACCGATAGAGCTGAAATCTGTCCCCTTAAGGAACTGGCGGCAAGTCCCTTCCCTAGACCGTCCTGGAGGAAGGAAAGAATTCTGGATACCCTGACCTTATGCCAGGAATACAGGAATATCCACGAGATGCACACCAGAGTAAGTAGGTCCTCCACACCTTATGATAGATGCAATGGGTAACCGGCTTTCTGGCTTGAATGGGAGTATCAATCACCCTCTCAGAAAATCCTCTTCTGGCTAGGACTATGCGTTCAATCTCCACGCAGTCAGCCTCAGATTCCTGTGATAGGGCAACCTCTATGGAGGGGAGGATGACATCCCCACTAGATCCGCAAACCACGTCCTCCACGGCCACGGTGGAGCAATCAGAATAGTTGATGCTTGTGCCACTACACGAGGTAGAAGTGGTAATGGTGGTTGAATCCCCAAGGCACTGCTAAGGCATCTCTCAGTTCTGCCTGGAGTTTCCTGGATCGCGACTGTATCTGGGTAGCTTGAAGTTGAGTCTGGACGCCATGAGATCTATCTCCAGGGGTTCCCCAACTGTTGCAAAGCTCCACAAACACTTCGGGGTGAAGAGACCATTGCCCCGGATGAAAAGATTGTCTGCTGAGAAAGTCCGCTTCCCAGTTGTCCACACTTGGGATGTGGATTGGTGATAGCGAGCATTCGTGGGCCTCCGCCCACTCCAGAATCCGGGGTACTTCCCTCATGGCTAGGGAGCTTCTCGTTCCCCCCTGTTGGTTGATGTAAGCCACTGAGGTAATGCTGTCCGACTGGAATCTGATACACTTGGATGAACCCAGGAGAGGCCAAGCCTCTAGAGCATTGAAAATCCCCCCCGAAGTTCTAAGATGTTGATCAGGATAAGAGACTCCTTCTGATTCCACCTGCCCCTTCCTGGCACCCCAAACCACTCCCCACCCTGAGAGACTCACGTCTGAAGTCACAATCTCCCAAGATGGTCTGAGGAAGGATGTCCCCTGGGACAGCCGGTCTGGACTAAGCCACCAAGAGAGAGACTCCCTCGACCCGTTGTGCAGAGAGATCCGTTGGGACCAGTCCGAATGATCGCCTTTCCACTGCTTCAGCATGCACAGCTGAAGAGGCCGGAGATAGAATCTGGCGAATGGAATGGCATCTATAGTGGATACCATGAGCCCAATCACCTCCATGCACCGGGCCACTGATGGCCTTGAGGAGGATTGAAGGGCAAGACAGCTGGAGACAATCTTGCAATGTCTCTAGTTTGTTAGAAATATCTTCATGGCAATGGAATCTATTATCGTGCCCAGGAACTGTACTCTGGTACTGGGAACCAGAAAACTCTTTCCTGAGTTTACCTTCTATCCATGAGATTTCTGAAGAAGGAGAAGAGCACTCAAATGTTCCTCTGCCAGGTGGCAATGGCGGAGCCTGAACCAGAATGTCTCCAGATAAGGAGCCACTGCTATCCCTCTGGATCTTGCCACTGCGAGCAGAGCTCCCAGAACCTTTGTGAAGATTCTCGAAGCAGTAGCCAGCCCGAAGGGAAGAGCTACAAACTGGAAGTGCTGTTCCAGAAAGGCAAACCTTAAGAACCTGAAGTGATGCTTGTGTATTGGCACATGAAGGTAAGCGTCCTTCAAGTCTATCGTAGTCATAAACTGACCCTCTTGAACTAGGGGCCGTATAGACCTTATCGTCTCCATTTTGAATGATGGAACCAACAGAAACTTGTTTAAGCACTTTAGGTCTAGAATCGGGCGAAACATGCCCTCCTTCTTTGGTACCACAAAAAGGTTTGAATAGTACCCTAGACCCCTTTCTGTTAGAGGTACCGGTACAATTACTCCTAGAGAGGACAGATCCCTCACGCACTCTAGAAAGGCAATCCGTTTCTCTGGATTTGATGAGAGATTTGACAGGAGGAATCTACCCCTGGGAGGATGAATTTTGAAACATATCCTGTAACCCTGGGTAACAACTTCCAGAACCCAAGGATCCTTTACGTCTCTCAACCAAACCTCCGCAAAAAAAAGAGTCTGCCCCCCTACGAGATCCAGAGACGGATCAGGGGCCGCCCCTTAATGCTAATTTTGTTTCGGCTGGCTTCTTGCTCTGCTTGGCTTTATTCCAAGACTGAGAGGGTTTCCAAGATCCTGTGGACTGCTCAGGCTTCATGGCAGGTTGCTGTCATTGGGACTTATTAAACGAAAAGGACGAAAATTAGGACCTTTAGGTTTATTCTTCTTATCCTGCGGTAGAAAGGCACCCTTGCCCCCCTGTGACTGTAGATATAATCGAGTCCAGGCCTGGACCGAAAAGAATCTTTCCTTTAAATAGAAGGAAAAGCAATAAAGATTTGGACGTCATGTCAGCAGACCACGACTTCAACCACAGAGACCTCCGGGCCAGAACACAAGAGCCTGATGGCATTCAAGCAAATAATCTGCATATTAGCATCACAAATAAACAAATTAGCTACCCTCAGGGCCTTAATTCTTTCATGTATCTCATTGAGGAGAGTCTCCACCTCGATCATTTCTGACAGAGAATCGCAGCAATAGGTAGCGGCCCCCGCAACCGCAGCTGCCGGTTGAAAAACGAACCCCGTGTGCAGAAACATTTTTCTTAACAGGGTCTCTAATTTCTTGTCCATGGGTTTCTTAAACAACGAACTATCCTCAAGCGGGATAGTGGTGCGTTTAGCGAGCATGGAGATAGCTCCATCCACTTTAGGGACAGATCCCCACAATTCTAGCTGAGAATCTAGAACCAAGAACAATTTTTTAAACGAAGAAGGGGAGAAAGACGAACAAAGTCTCTCCCATTCATTCTTAGTAATATTTGCCATCTTCCTGGTAAAATATTTTATAAATAAAATAAATAAATAAATCTTTACGGGAACCGGGAAAGTCTGGGGCACTGCCCTGTCCTCAAACGTTATCAAGCTTAGGAATCGAAGGTTCCTCCAGTAACTTCGGTTCCGGAACCTCTAAAGTCACTAAAACCTCTTAACAAAATGCATAAGTTCTCCATCCTAAACCTAATGTCTGGTTCCTCTGCAGCCAGAGGTTCAGAGGCCGCAGATTCCGACCCAGAGAGAGAGTCCTCCGAAGTATCGGAATCCTCAGCATCAGCGGATAATATAGTCTCAGATACATTCAACGGAGTAGATGACCCCTGGGAAGGATAGCAATGTTTAACCTTTCGCTTGCGCTTGGCCAGGCGAGGTAAAGCACTAATGACCACAGAAACCGCAGTTTGCAACTGCTCAGCAAAATCATGCGGCAATGTGGCCCGGAGGAAGATTAGAAGTGCACTGGGGAGCTGCATGTGTAATCGGAGATTAATGTAGGGAACGCACCTTACGGGACGGAGACCCCCTAAGAGGTGGATGGCTCACTGGTACTAAACATCTTATTACTTTTAGATATCACTATTTTATTGAGGCATGTGGAACATAGTTGAGCAGGCGGATATACCGAAACCTCCTCACAATAAACACAGGCATTAGATTTAGGTACAGAGGGAGAACCGTCTAACATATCAGAGTCCTCCATAGCTTGCGCTTTAATAAGGACTACAGAAAAACAGTAAATGGCACCTTTATACTTCCAATGGCCGGGGCATTCACCACCTCCTTTGAACGAGGCCCACAAAGAAACAGCTTTTGTCTCCTGCAACTGACGGTCAGAAAAGGAAAAGAATGAATCCACACCCAGTAAAATAGAGTGCCATGCCGGACCGCTACTGCAGCCAAGAACAAGCGAACCAAACTAAACAGGCTGCGCAGTATCAAAATGAAGGAAGAACCTGACTGTTCACACATTGCCAGAGCCACATCTCACACATGTCGCAGCAAAAAACACAATAAAAAATCATGTAAGAGTCTGGATGGTTTCGCAGAAAGACTCTCCCTGCATCTCCAGACCCTAACATTCGTAAATGCTCTCACTGAGAGGCTGACAAGACTACTTAAAACTCCAATCCCAGTCCGAAGAGTACTACCCTCCATAAGAGACTAACTCAAAATCTTCCGACACTTCTCTGCCATCCTCCTGTGATGAAAGGCAAAGAATGACTGGGGGATGAGGGGAGTGGGGGAGGTATTTAAGCCTTTGGCTGGGGTGTCTTTGTCTCCTCCTGGAGGCCAGGTTCTGTATTTCCCACAAGTAATGAATGAAGCCGCGGACTCTCCTCGTATTAGATGGAAAAGAAGTCTATGTATTCTGAAAGGTGGTCTGTTAGGCTATTGAGGCCCGCAATAATGGGCCTCCCTGGGGGCTTTAAACAATCTTTATGTACCTTGGGAAGGTGGTAATAGAACAGTATGTTAGGGTGGTCAGGGAGTAAATATGTTTTTTCTTTCTTATTTAAAATTCCCTTATCAAAACCTTGTACTATCATCTCCTTTAGAATTTTTCCAAAAGCCAAGGTGGGATAATTTTTAAGTTTGATGTAATATTTGCGATCTAGTAAAATGCGGTTTGCTTCTTGTACATAATCTTCATAATTTTGCAAAACTATTTCCCCCACATTTATCAGCCAGGCTGATAAATGTGGTGTGTAAATATGATGTCACCAATAGGAAAATAATGCTTCAGTGTTAACAGAACCCCGTAAATAGTCGCACAATAGGATCGATTAAAAAGAGAAAAAGGTATTGTGCATAGGATTGTGAGCCCTTTATTAAAACACACAAATGGAAGTTTTAGATAGAATACTGGATCAGATAAGCTCTGTGTGCTGTCATTGGGACCTGGATGTTATCGGATGAGTTATTGTTTAGAGATTAAATTGTTGGAATATGGAGTATTATTATTTATAAATCACTTTGTTATTGTTTTGTATAGTTTATTATGATATGAAACGATGTACCATGTTTAATGATGTATTATCTATAACACATATGTTCAGTCACGCCCCAAAGGGCCAAAGTTTCATTCCATGTTTTGATTAGTTACCTTTTATTTAAAAGTTAACTAATCGGCGATTGTAAAGCCGAGAAACGCGTTGCATTAGGGGGCTATATGCTACACTTGATGCTTAATGTTTTTATGTGAGTTTTAAATAAATCCCTTTTTACTAAAGCCAAGTGTCAGCACCTTACTATCCTTTGGAACCGCACCCTGGGGCAGACCCAATCTTTGTGATAGAATACTGGATCGGATAAGCTCTGTGTGCTGTCATTGGGACCTGGATGTTATCGGATGAGTTATTGTTTAGAGATTAAATTGTTGGAATATGGAGTATTATTATTTATAAATCACTTTGTTATTGTTTTGTATAGTTTATTATGATATGTAACGATGTACCATGTTTAATGATGTATTATCTATCTATAACACATATGTTTCAGTCACGCCCCAAAAGGGCCAAAGTTTAATTCCATGTTTTGATTAGTTACCTTTTATTTAAAAGTTAACTAAACGGCGATTGTAAAGCCGAGAAACGCGTTGCATTAGGGGGCTATATGCTACACTTGATGCTTAATGTTTTTATGTGAGTTTTAAATAAATCCCTTTTTAACTAAAGCCAAGTGTCAGCACCTTACTATCCTTGGAACCGCACCCTGGGGCAGACCCAATCTTTGTGAGCAGGGGCGGAACTACAGGGGGTGCAGAGGTCGCAATTGCTACCGGGCCCCCCAAGTGTGGGGGTCCAGCTTAAAAAAAAAAAAAAAATTCCAATAAAAAAGTTGACCTGCCACTGACTGCACTGATGATATGTGAGTGTGACGTGATGCTTCACTAGTGTCTCTGACTACAGGGGATAGTGTTTCTGTTTTACCCATTGGTGTTTATGTGTGATTGTGTATGTATGCGACTGTGTGTGTATTTATGTATGTATGTGTCTGTGTATTTTTACTACAGCATGGGGGGGGGCGGGGGGTAAACAGTGTCACTATACAGTACCACTATATACAGTACGGGGGGCTGGACCATGTCATAGACTACTGTGGTCACTTTATAAAGTACTGAGACGGGTAGGGTCAGGCCAGTCATCTCACCGGCAGATTACAGACTGCGTCACTCAACTCACTATATACAGTACTGGTGGGTTAAACAGTGTCACTATATACAGTAATAGGGGGTCAGATCATCTCACAGACTGGGCACAGGGTACCTCCTTTTGCAGACATGTAATCTGACTCACATTTGCTTTTTCTGTTAAATGTGAAAAAAAAGATATGTATCAAATTCACCTTTTTTTTGGTGGAGGGAGCCCTTTTTAGATTCTTGCACCTGGGCCCTGTGGTTTCTAGTTACGCCTCTGCATGGGAGCTGTATCCAGTGTTCCAGTTTGTAGCCGGGACAAGGGTTAGCTGATACACCCTAAGATAGCAGCCTGTTACCACTAGCACATAAGTGTGCTCCAGTTAAATGTGAGTACCCATTTGGCAATTTGCGATGAGACGTTTGATTGTACCTCTGATCTACACATGAAGCTCCCCTCTGTTTTGTATCCATTTTAGAGCCTGATCTGGAGTGATTTGCGAGGAGGAGAGCAGCCTTACATCTTATATCTGGATCATATATTTTGATGGACTAAGCACAGTATTAACTGACTTATTGGGGACTGCTTTGATCTCATTTCAACCTTATTTTTGGTTTGATATTGTTTTTTTATTTATATTTTATTTTTCAGTATTATATATATTATTTTTTACCTATAGATTGTTTGCACATTATGATATGTGTTAATATTTGATTTCAGGTCTTATGTGTATTTTTCTGGTGACTATATTGGTATTAGAGTGCGCTCCCTTTAATTGGTTGTCAAGAAGGGAAGTAGGGAGGCAGTGAAAGAGGGGCAACATGGAAGGAACTGAAAGAAGGGAATTAGAGGGGCAGCAAAGAAAGAACTGAAAGAAGGGAAGTATGGGAGGCAGTGAAAGAGGGAGAGCAGGGAAGAAACCGAAGGAAGGGAAGAAGGGGGCAATGAAAGAGGGGCAGAAGGGAGTAGAAGAACTGAATAAAGAGTAGTAGAAGAAGAAGCAGTGAAAGGGTAGCAGGGGGAAGGAATGAAATAAGGGAAGTAGGGGAGGCAGTGAAAGAGGGGTAGCAGAGGCAATGAATGAAAGAAGAGAAGTAGGGGAGGCAG